>NW_024068280.1:92500-178481 GCF_009389715.1 Phoenix dactylifera
CCAATAAAAGCTTTAGCCACGCAGAGCCATGGATGCAAACTTCCAAGGAGAAAAGAGAAAGAGGAGTCCTCCAAGAGAAAAGAGAAAGAGCCCCCTTTTCAGCCCCCTTTCTTTCACCTTTATCCCTTCCAAAAAAATCTCCTAACAAATATTCAAATCTGACTAATTACGAAAAATAAAATAAAGTCCTAATATAACTGGGAAAGTGGTGTTTCCAGCTAGGATTTTCGTGCATCAAATCTGGAAACTTCTGAAAATTGACCGAGTCAAATCCACGTATTGCAGGCTAAGGACGTGCAGCAACTTCGAGATCAATTTTGACCTTGATAAAGTCAGTATCTATCAAAACTCAAAACATGAAAGTTGTAGAGCGTTTTCTTGGCTTTCCACAGCATCTTGAATCATCTCAATCAGAGCTCGGATGAAAAAGTTATGCTTAAATTACGAAGCAATATCGAAACTGTCCAAAATCATCCAATTAGCTTCGTTTTGTACTTAACGCTTCCATTTGCATCCTAAATCAAAATATAAGAATAATGAGTACATTTAGGCACAAAATAAGTACAAAAGACTAAACATTAAGAAAGAAAAATATGACATTTTGCATTCTCATCAATGACTCTCGCTTACATCTGTTTCCTGGAAAGTTACGATCAAGATGGACAGGTCCTTTCATTGTAAAAACTGTTTTTCCACACGGGGCAATTGAAATTGAGAATCCACAGGATGGCAAAATTTTTAAGGTTAATGGACACAGATTAAAACCTTTTCTTGAAAATTTTGCAGATGAAGAGGACTCCTTTTCCTTGGGGGAGCCTTCTTATGACTGAACATGAAGGCCAAGGTATGTGTATATTAGTTAGAATTATTATTTTTTTCTTTTATTTCTAGTTTTCTTCTTATTTTGTAGGTCTTCTTTTCTGGAAATCAACAGCTCAAGGTATTCTTCTTCTCTCTATTATTTTCTCTATTGTCTCTCATATATAGTTTTCTTGCATTTTTTTTACATTGAGGATAATGCAATGTTTAAGTTGGGGGGAGGAAAATATTTTGATCAAAAAAAAAAAAAAAACTTGTTTTTGCATTTGATTTATTCTATTACTTTCTTTTCTGAGCAAATGCACATGTATTTTCATATTGAGTTTGTGCAACTATTAATGCAAGGAATACATGCATACTATGACTGATCAATGACCTATTATTAGATCCCCACACGTGTACTTAATGATAATAGGAAAGCCTCAGGAGTTCACATTTGTTAACTGCATTTTTGTTAGCCTTATCCGTAAAAGAAGTATGAGTATCCTTGTTCGTACCATAAGGTTCAAGATTTGGTTTTCACATAAAGATAGAGGTTGAATATCCCAGTTAGATTACTTAGGTGCCTTATGATCCAACCTTGGTTGACCTATAGTCACGATGCAGTCACATATATAATAAAAAAATATATATATGGTTCAGTCTATCTTCTCTTTTCTTGCACAAAAAAAAAAAAAACCTTATGATGACAAGTCTGGCCTCGTGGCGTAGTCTGATTCGAGTAATTAAGCCCGAGGGGTGTTTCACCTAATGTCTTGAGCCAACTGGATCGGGGGTCATTGGCTGAAAGCTCGCTATATGGATCTTACTAGAGCCTAATGGGGTTGGACTATTGTAATCTTCATATGTGTTTAAAAATAAAAATAAAAATAAGCATGAATAGGGTTGGTTGGATTGAACCTAGTGACATGTGGTAATGGCTGGTTTGACTCCATTGTATTGGACCTCTGTGTACCCGGGTTGTTTAGTTGGGATTGATAGCTCTTTCTTTATATGCGAACCATTCTTGACAAATTTAGACAACAAGTGATATTCTGAAAATTTGATGGATCAGGTTCTAATAAAGTGTAGAAAACATTTGTGGACTTGAGTAGTGCACCTAAAACTCAGGCGGTGCTCTGTTGTGGTGGAGGTATTAGTACTCTGAGAAAGTCATATGATTTGATGCACACTACACTTTTATATTCCTTGCTTTGACAGTTGCCATACTTGAAAATATTTGTCAATTAATTACATGTGTATTAGCTTAGGGTTTATTTTTATTAGAATCTCATGTCATATAATTCATGATGTTTGTGGGTAACATCCCTGAAAACCCTCACGAGACAACACTCGTCCACTAGGGTAACCTAGGGGTTTAACGGCTTGTTGCACGTGCTAAGTGCAATCGTGATTCCTACGAAAGTGAGTACTTATCTTAATTTTATGCAATTAGTTCTAATAAAACATCAAAGAACCAACCAACACTTTTTGTACTCTCATTTTATCAATTGCTTGTTAATTGCTAGAGACTAGCAATAAGCTAGTTGGGGGGTGTGATGAGAGCACAAAAGTGCGATCTATACATCACTTAAATTAGTATTATTGCTAACAAATAATGATAAAAGTGCTGCATTAATATTATATTTTTGTGGGGTGCAGGTGATTATTATAAATCAAAGCTAAGATGCGCATTGGGTCCAAACATCACCGAGTCCGTGAGCCAGCTCTCCCGAGTTCCAGCCACATCAACCTTCTCAGACCTCATCCACGTGTGATCAGCTCCCATCATCCCGCGAGCAAAATCCACCGCGATCCAGCCTCTCCCAGACATCCCGCGTCCGTGATCTCAGCCACGCATCCCAGCTCCAAACCTCCTTCCGTTCGCGATCGGATCTTTGCCGCGTCTGCAAGCCAGCCGTCCACGGTTCATCCTCCTCACAAGCGCACACCTCATCCCAGCAAAGATCCAGCTTCCGTCCGCTTCTTCCGCGAGCCATCAACCATGTCCCAGCGCGTGTGATCCGCTCATCCCGTTCATCTCATGAATTCGACTCTGCATCCCAGCCAGGATCCGTGATCAGCTTCCTTCATGCGTCCGGAGATCCCGCGGCCAGCCGGGATGTATGCTTCGAACGACCACCCAACCTCCCTTACCGAAGATCCCGGCTTCTGTGAAGCTTCCCTGCAGCCACGTTCACGGCCAGCCAGCATCCGAATCCCAGCAACCATGACCCCGCGATCATGACCCCGCGATCCACGCCCCAGATTCATCGGGTCAGCTCATCTCCACCGCATGTGAAGAAGGGATCGAAGGCCAGCTTGACACCTCTCTCGGTTGGGGGGGGAGTTGTTATATATATCCCCCATTCGGTGAACCAGGAGCCGGAGTCCCCATTCAAAGAAGAAACAGAGGAGCCCCTGTTATTCAAAAGAAAAAGAAAGGGAACAGGGGAGCCCCTGTTTCCGAAAAGAATAGAAAAAAAAAGAGAAAAGAGGGACTAATGTTTGAATTGAGTGGCTAATTTCTTAGGGAGGGAGATGGAGGAACCTTTGATGTATTGCTCTTTGAAGTAAACTCTAAACTTTTGCCTTCAATGAATCATATTTACTGATATGTTTTTGATCCATGCATAGTTATTTCGTAGATAGCTCTTTAATGGATTATGATTATTGATATATGGATTGCTTTAGTATTTGATTCATCGTAGACGTAGAAAGCACGATGAATGCTTATAAATTGAGTTCATATGTTCATGAAATATATACCATGATTAGATCTATCCTACCATTCATTTTTAATCAAAAACCATAGAGTTTATTTCTTGGATGCAATATCATCAAGGGGGATTCCAGATCCCTACCAGCTTTATTTCATTGAACTTTGTTTAGTTGCATATCATCTTTGTTTTTAATTTCTGAAAATCAAAACATCATCTTAATCCACGAATTTATTGAATTAATTAATCTAAAATTATATTAAATAATCTAATATATATTTCGTTCCCTGAGGATTCGACCTCGGACTCCCGAGATTTTACTACTTGTGCGATTCTCCTGCACTTGGGAGAACAATTTTATTTTTGCATCAATATGTGTATGAGACACAAATATGAAACTTTTGAAAGGTTCAAAAAGCTTAGATATGAAGTAGAAAAATAAGCACAAAAAACTCATTAAGGTTCTTCGATCAGATTGAGGAAGTGAATACCTTAATGGAGAGTTCCGTGATTATCTCAAGGAGAATGGTATAGTTTCATAATGGACTCCTCCTAGTACACCTCAGCTCAATGGAGTGTCAGAGAGGAGGAATCGGACTCTATTAATATGGTCCAGTCCATGATGACCTTCACTGATTTACCCTTGTTTCTTTAGATAGATGCCCTATTTTCAGCTATTTACTTGTTGAATAGAGTTTCCTCTAAAGTCCATTCCTACCGCACCATATGAGATATGACATGGTAAGAAACCAAGATTTGGGGATGTCCGGCCCACGTCAAGAGACTACAGGCAGACAAGTTAGAGGCTTGGACCATAAGTGCTCGTGTTATAGGATATCCTAAAGAATCATTAGGATACAATTTTTACGTCTCAGTGGATCACAATGTGTTTGTGAGCCGTCACGCCATCTTCTTGGAAAAACCAGTTTATCCTTGATAGAGGCAGTGGGAGGAAAATTGAGCTTGAAGAGAAAGTCTCTAAAAAGCAACGAGTCATGGATCCTATCGAACCCATTCATACAGAGCCAGTACACGATGTCCCTCAACCACCTCGCAGATCTAGTAGGGTCTCCCATCCTCCCGATAGATACTTAGGTATACTAGAAGAGGATACCGAGGAAATGTTCCTAGTGGGAGATAGGGATCACACGCAGGATCCCAAAACCTACGACGAGGCGATATCTGATATTGTCCGAGAAATGGTTGGAAGCTATGAAGTCAGAGTTAGGCTCCATGCATTCCAACTGTTGGGAACCCGCCCATGCCGCTGATATTTCAAAACAAAAATCAGATGGCAGCGGAAAAGGGCATGTGCGGGATCGACGTTCATCGCATGAACGTTGTTTCGAGACCTTTCGTAGTTAGGTAAGAATTAAAACTTTTAAAACTATTAGGAAGATCAGATCTTCACCTTGTGCGGGTAGATGATCACCGCAAACTGAAGTTCGTGGTTTAGGATGAAGGTTCGCTTGAAGCCGTTCAAGTGCCCGGCCTCTACGGGTATCCACACGAAGCAGGATCCGATCCAAGCTTTCTATCTCACCGGGGTGCTAGCTCCCTTGCAGAGATAACTTTTGATGGCTGATCTCCTCTCTTTCTTTCAACTCATGAATGTACTTGAGAGGAGGAAGAAGAAGGAAGAAGAAGAGGAAGAAGCAAGGCCCCTGCAGCCTACTTTCTTTTCCCTGCGTTGGAAGGAGGCAAGGAGGAAGAGGAGGGCACCATGGCTTCTTTTTCCCTTCTTCTTGCTGGCGGCTGAACCAAGGGAGGGAGAGGGTGGCCACGTGATGGAGAGGAGGGGGATTCCTATATACATTAGGTCAGCCCCCAAGAGTCCTCCTTTTATAACATCTAGGGCTCCTACAAGTTAGGAGCCCTTGATGTATTACCAAGAGGGGCGCCGGCCCCTCTTGTTGCCGCACCAAGAGATCCAAGGAGGAGGGGCGTGAGCCCCTCCCTCTCATGTTGCCCTAATCCTCATCTAATGAGGATTGGGAGGCCCTAATGTGGTTTAGCCTTAATCCAATTAGGCTTAGCCCAAGGGTGAACCAATTTGGATCCAATCTAGGCTAGTCCTAATCCAATTAGGACTTGAATGAACCATGACTCAATTGAACTCTTCAATCCTAATCCAATTAGGAGTCATGTTGATTCATTAGATTAATAATTAATTTAGACTTAAGGAATCCTAATCCAATTAGGATGTATTTAATTTTAGTCCTAATCCAATTAGGACTCTATTTGAATCCGAAGTCCTAATCCAATTAGGATTTCTAGGAATCCTACTCCAAGTAGGAATCCAATTTTAATTCAAAATTCCTAATCTCATTAGGATTGTAGGAATCCTATTCCAAGTAGGAATCCCAGTCCTACTCCAACTAGGATTCCCAGTCCTAATCCAATTAGGACTCTAGGTATCCTACTCGAAGTAGGACTCTTGTTTCAAGTCCAATTAATTCCCTTTGTTCCTTCTTCAACTTCTTATCAATCAAATTGATTACTTGTGATTCCTAATCACAATTTCAACCATCGGATCGGTCAATACTTCTAGTGTGTGTGACCCCATAGGTTCTATTCTGACTGGTAGTGAGATATATTGTGATCTCTATCTCAATATCATTGAAAACTCCTTTCAATGGGTTGGAACGATTCCAACTCAACTCATTAGGGTTTATCGATCATCAAGATAATCCCTATGAGTCCCACCATCCACCAGTGACACCTAGCAGCATGTAGTGGCTACCCAGCAGAATGGAATGATGAACCTCTAGGTGCAGTTAACGTGTGATACAGTCCTACTATCGTGGATCCCTACAGGGCGGAGGTCATGGACAACTCGTCAAACCCCATCGTTTGTCATATGTCAAGATTTATTCGACTTGAGTTCGCTAATGGAAAACTCTTTTTTCACTTTATATTACTGCCCTGGCCAAGGTCTTAGAACTCAGTCTAACAAATCACATAGGATCACTCCTCTTCTATCAAGGTCGATAGATTCCTTATAGGTGCATACCCTACTCCTACAGTGAACTTACTGCAGCCAATCTACACTGCATGGACCCATATGGCTAGAGACCATGTATGTGTGCAGTCAAACTACAATAACCTCACTGTGAGTAGCCGAAGCACCGCAGGTCAAAGGACCAGTCACACTACTGCAACATCAAGCAAGTCACTGACGAGTGGATAGACATCCAAGTGACTTCTTGTCTTGGTCACGCTCAGTACCCTTGTTCTCTAACAAGCACCTACACTATCACTTCAGTGTCCCTACACTGTGGACTCAAGTCTCGTCCATCCAGAAGGAAAGTGATCTGTGCACTGATCGGATCGATCACCGTCCTCGTGATGATCCATTGATCAGGAGCATTTAGAAATTAATCACCAATGATACATGCCTTAAATTCTCAACTCTTGAGAATATGTATCATCATCTTATTAATTCCTTGGACGATTCATAGACACATAAATAATATGAATGAAAAGATGCCTTTTATTTATTCAATAATAAATAGTCAAGTACAAAATTATGTCCCTAGAATCAACAATGTGTCAGCCAAATTGGCTTCTAGGGCATACATCTAACAATCTCCCACTTGCACTAAAGCCAATTGGTCATATATCTTAGGCCCATCTTCTCAAGGTGGGCTTCAGTCTTTTGCTGACTCAGCTGCTTAGTGAACGGGTCTGCCACGTTATCCGCCGAGTCTACTCTCTGCACCTCTACATCATAGTCGCGTATGAAATGGAAGCGCCGCTCTATGTGCTTGGACTTCTGATGAGACCATGGCTCCATAGCTAGTGCTATGGTGCCAATGTTATCGCAGTAAAGTGTTATGGCATCTAATGACATTACACCTAACTCTGCAATTAACTTTTAATCAGAAGGTTTCCACTGCACCCTTAGATACGGCTTAACATTCAGCTTCTAAGGTAGAATCTATAATGATCGGTTGTTTGGAACTCTTCCAATTTACTGAACCACAATTGCACATATTCTGATGTAGACTTTCTATCATCAATATGTGTGCATCCTTCTACCTTCAACTCTGATCTTCTCCCAAAGACCCAGAACATGTCCTTAGTTCTTCTCAAGTACTTAAGACTGTTCTTCACAGCTATCCAGTGCTTCTTGCCTGGATCCGACTGATATCTGCTTGTGACACTCACAGTAAGAGCTATATCAGGTCATGTACACAGCATGGCATACATGAGGCTTCCTATTGCCGATGCATAGGGAATCTTGCTCATGCGTTGAATCTCTTCAGATGTGTTGGGGCACATCTTCTTGGAGAGATGAATTCCATGTCTTAGGGGTAAGAGACCCCTCTTGGAGTTTTCCATGCTGAACCTCTTCAGCACCTCCTCTATGTACATTTTCTGTGAAAGGCCAAGCATCCTTTTAGATCTATCTCTATAGACCTTTATTCCCAAAATATAGGATGCTTCCCCAAGGTCTTTCATGGAGAATTCTTTTGACAACCAGACCTTGACCGAGGTTAGCATGGGAATATCATTCCCAATCAGGAGAATGTCATCTACGTACAACACGAGAAAAACGACAGAACTCCCACTAACCCTTTTGTAAACACACGGTTCCTCTTCGTTTTCGATGAAATCAAACGTTTTGATTGCGTCATGAACCGAGTGTTCCAACTCCGAGATGCTTGTTTTAGTCCATAGATGGCCTTTGCAGCTTGCAGACCTTGTGATCTCCATCACTGGAAGTGAAACCCAAAGGCTGTTCCATATAGATATCTTCATCAAGATATCCATTCAGGAAAGCAGTTTTCACATCCATCTGCCAGATTTCATAATCATGAAATGCTGCAATGGCAAGCAATGTTCGGATGGATTTTAGCATGGCTACAGGTGAAAAGGTCTCCTGATAGTCAATGCCTTCGCGCTGACTATACCCTTTCGCCATAAGCCTTGCCTTATAGGTCTCTACCTCTCCATCCGAACCTATCTTCCTTTTGTAGATCTATTTGCATCCAATAGGTACAATACCTTCTGGTGGGTCTACTAAGGTCCAGACTTGGTTGGAATGCATGGAGTCTAACTCTGACTTCATAGCTTCCAGACATTTCTCGGAATTGATATCAGATATCGCCTCGTTGTAGGTTTTGGGATCCTGTATGTGATCCCTATCTCCCACTAGGAACATTTCCTCGGTATCCTCTTCTAGTATACCTAAGTATCTATCGGGAGAATGGGAGACCCTACTTGATCTGCGAGGTGGTTGAGGGACATCGTGTACTGGCTCTGTATTAATGGGTTCGATAGGATCCATGACTCGTTGCTTTTCAGAGACTTTTCTTCAAGCTCAATTTTCCTCCCACTGCCTCTATCAAGGATAAACTGTTTTTCCAAGAAGATGGCATGACGGGTCACAAACACATTGTGATCCTCTGAGATGTAAAAATTGTATCCTAATGACTCTTTAGGATATCATATAAAACGAGCACTTATGATCCTAGCCTCTAGCTTGTCCGCCTGTAGTCTCTTGACGTGGGCCGGACATCCCCAAATCTTGAGATGACCCAGACTTGTTTTCTTACCATGCCATATCTCATACGGTGTGGTAGGAACGGATTTAGAGGGAACTCTATTCAATAAATAAATCGCTGAAAATTGGGCATCTATCTAAAGAGACAAGGGTAAATCAGTGAAGCTCATCATGGATCGGACCATATCCAATAGAGTCCGATTCCTCCTCTCCGACACTCCGTTGAACTGAGGTGTACCAGGAGGAGTCCATTATAAAACTATACCATTCTCCTTGAGATAATCACGGAACTCTCAACTAAGGTATTTACCTCTTCGATCTGATCGAAGAACCTTAGTGAGTTTTTCTATATGTTTTTCTACTTCATATTTAAACTCTTTGAACCTTTCAAAAGTTTCATATTTGTGTCTCATACACATATCCATACCGTGAATAATCATCGGTAAAATGAAGTAAAAAATTACAACCCCTAGCCTGCACATCGAATGGGCCACACACATCAGTGTGTACTAGGGTAAGTATTTCAGTGGACCTCCCTGTGTCCTACAAAGGATAATTTGGCCATCTTTCCTTGAAGGCAGAATTCACAAATCAAATATGACTCGAAAGTCAATGAGCCCAAAAGCTCATGTTTCTCCAATTTGTTTATTCTGTCTTCTCCTATATGGCCAAGCCTGAGGTGCCTTAAATACTTTAGATTTATCTCATTTTTGGATCTATTAGATCCTATGGTATTCACTGTTTGCTCAGATATATTCACAGATACATCCATATGTATGTGATAGAGACTGTCAATCTTAAAATCATGTTAAATCAATTTAATTTTTCAAATAAATAAAAATCTTTCTATGCTAAATAAAATACAGAAATCAAATTTCTGCTAGCAATAGGTCACAGTCCCTAAGTATCCTGAACATATCTGAAAAACCTTCTGAAGGTCTGTCACCCTTCATGTACTTTATGCTTCCCATGTATGTAGGACAGTTCCTCTTCCAATGGCCGTCCATGATGCAATGGAAACACTTTTCCTTGCAATTGGCTTTTTTCTTGGAACTTCCTTACTTGGTGTTTTCTTAGTCTTCTGCTTCTTCGCAGGCTTCTTCTTCTTCCAAATAGACTCTCTCTTGAAAGTAGAAACCAACTTGACAGCGAAAACGATGCCCCTTGAACTTCTTCAAGGTTCCTAAGGTAGTTGCCAATTTATTTAACAATTCTATTTTAGTGCATACAACCTTGTTCATATGGTAGTTTACTATAAACTATTCATATGAAGCTGGAAGGGATTGCGAGATCAAATCCGTTTGCAATTCCTTGTGCATGGTCATGCCAAGCTTCTCAAGCTTCTCTAAGTCCTTTATCATGGTCAAACCATGATCATGGACAGACTGCCCATCGTTCATCTTGGCTTTGAAGAGCCTCTTGGACACTTCAAACCGAGCTGCGTGACTCTGATCACCATACAACTTTTGCAGGTGATTTAATATGTCCCTGGCAATCTTTATGTTCTCATGCTGGCATTGTAATGCATTGGACATGGATGCCTTTGTGCAGCACCTAACTTTATTGTTATTGTTCGTCCACTTAACAAGCGTCTTACGCTGATCAGTGATCGGACGGATTGGTAACATGGGGATTCCATGGCCTAGCATATACCCAAATTTCTCACAATTCAAAACTATTTTTGAAATTTGCTGAGCCAATCTTTATAATTGGGTTTGGTCAAACGGTTGTTCTATAGGATATGAGTTAAGAGTCTAGAAGCTGACTTTATAATCCTCAGAGAGTAAAGATTCTAGTTAGACTTTTGTACTTGATCCTAATCTGTTCTAAGGTCTTTTAGAATAAATGTAACTCCCACTATTTTCTTGAATCCCTCACACTCCCCTGGTAGGAAAACGGAAATCCCACACGACTAGGGTTTCTAGTGGGTACTGCGGTCCCACCAATTTACACGCCACCTCACCTAACAGTTATTGGTGACACATAGATGGATGAGTGTACAACTCTTGTACAATGCTTCTCAAGCATGTTGCAGTGTAACTTGGTCTCTAAGCCATGAAGACCTCACCTAACAGTTATTGGTCCCATTTCTTAGTTAAGTCAGACCCACCGTATAACCGTAGGAATAAAGTCGTCATTGGGTCCTCACCTAACAGTTATTGGTGCCCAACCCCACCTTTACCCTACAACATCTCATGTCTATAGAGAGGTCCAGCCCCCCGATGCAACTTGACCACTGTGTCCAGCCGAGACAAATCAACATCAGAAAGGCCTTAGCAGCTCTACTACAGTGGAAGACCTATTGACTTAATATTGGTTAATCAGGTCTTAGTGTTTGCAACTTGAGCCCTTCATAAGAGGTAATCGAACAATTGGCCAGGTAAGCAGGTGGGAGGCTCCCCTTACTCAGAGAGTAAGGTCCTAATTAAGTAACCACCTTTCATGCTTTCCTAGACACCAATTAGATCAATTAATCTAATATGACTTGCTCATGTCGGTTCACTCTCGACTTGATTGAGGAGGTTTTGATTTAGGTCTCAATTGGGTTTGCTACATCACATGTAAACCTATCTACCCGACTCGCATTCACATCTCATGCAAACGGTACATCACAGGCAGTTATAATCGCAGCATCAAATAAAGTTAAACTTTAAATAGGTGATGATCATGGATTCTAATTAGGTCGTATTACAAGCACATGCACATCAATCGATCAAGTGGTCTTCAACTCTTGAATTGGTTCTAAGCCTCCCTGATTCGATCCTTGATCAACTCTTGATCCCATCGCCATCAACCGCTTAGATCACCTTTCATCTCATGCCTTTGCTTCAGCTTGATCGTTGATGTACATCACATCACAGAAATACAACCAGATGTAAAATAAAAATAAAAATAAATTACATCTCCTTTTAGGAGGCACGCAGGCCTCTCAAAACATCAAATAAGATGCATGCAAGCATCTGAAAAATTACATGACATTGCAGATCACATCGCAGGTCATTACATTTGATACCAAAAGGGTTTGAATCCTATGATCATCACCGTATGCAACAATTATAATTTTCAGATCTGAAAACTAACTGATTATATCATGACATAGGTCGCTGATCATGCTAATCATGATTCTAAACTTTGTAATCCCATTAACAATGCAATTAGAATCATCTTTTTATCACATAAAAATCAGCATGCAAAAATCAGCACCCCTGAAAAATCTGCATGCAGAATTTTTCAGCATGCATGATCATTCAATTTTCAGATCTAATAAGCCTTTAGATATTTAATTTTTACCTTAATCTACGAAGCCTAGGCTCTGATACCACTGTTGGGAACCCGCCCATGCCGCTGATATTTCAAAACAAAAATCAGATGGCAGCGGAAAAGGGCATGTGCGGGATCGACGTTCATCGCATGAACGTTATTTCGAGACCTTTCGTAGTTAGGTAAGAATTAAAACTTTTAAAACTATTAGGAAGATCAGATCTTCACCTTGTGCGGGTAGATGATCACCGCAAACTGAAGTTCGTGGTTTAGGATGAAGGTTCGCTTGAAGCCGTTCAAGTGCCCGGCCTCTACGGGTATCCACACGAAGCAGGATCCGATCCAAGCTTTCTATCTCACCGGGGTGCTAGCTCTCTTGCAGAGATAACTTTTGATGGCTGATCTCCTCTCTTTCTTTCAACTCATGAATGTACTTGAGAGGAGGAAGAAGAAGGAAGAAGAAGAGGAAGAAGCAAGGCCCCTGCAGCCTACTTTCTTTTGCCTGCGTTGGAAGGAGGAAAGGAGGAAGAGGAGGGCGCCATGGCTTCTTTTTCCCTTCTTCTTGCTGGCGGCTGAACCAAGGGAGGGAGAGGGTGGCCACGTGATGGAGAGGAGGGGGATTCCTATATACATTAGGTCAGCCCCCAAGAGTCCTCCTTTTATAACATCTAGGGCTCCTACAAGTTAGGAGCCCTTGATGTATTACCAAGAGGGGCGCCGGCCCCTCTTGTTGCCGCACCAAGAGATCCAAGGAGGAGGGGCGTGAGCCCCTCCCTCTCATGTTGCCCTAATCCTCATCTAATGAGGATTGGGAGGCCCTAATGTGGTTTAGCCTTAATCCAATTAGGCTTAGCCCAAGGGTGAACCAATTTGGATCCAATCTAGGCTAGTCCTAATCCAATTAGGACTTGAATGAATCATGACTCAATTGAACTCTTCAATCCTAATCCAATTAGGAGTCATGTTGATTCATTAGATTAATAATTAATTTAGACTTAAGGAATCCTAATCCAATTAGGATGTATTTAATTTTAGTCTTAATCCAATTAGGACTCTATTTGAATCCGAAGTCCTAATCCAATTAGGATTTCTAGGAATCCTACTCCAAGTAGGAATCCAATTTTAATTCAAAATTCCTAATCTCATTAGGATTGTAGGAATCCTATTCCAAGTAGGAATCCCAGTCCTACTCCAACTAGGATTCCCAGTCCTAATCCAATTAGGACTCTAGGTATCCTACTCGAAGTAGGACTCTTGTTTCAAGTCCAATTAATTCCCTTTGTTCCTTCTTCAACTTCTTATCAATCAAATTGATTACTTGTGATTCCTAATCACGATTTCAACCATCGGATCGGTCAATACTTCTAGTGTGTGTGACCCCATAGCTTCTATTCTGACCGGTAGTGAGATATATTGTGATCTCTATCTCAATATCATTGAAAACTCCTTTCAATGGGTTGGAACGATTCCAACTCAACTCATTAGGGTTTATCGATCATCAAGATAATCCCTATGAGTCCCACCATCCACCAGTGACACCTAGCAGCATGTAGTGGCTACCCAGCAGAATGGAATGATGAACCTCTAGGTGCAGTTAACGTGTGATACAGTCCTACTATCGTGGATCCCTACAGGGCGGAGGTCATGGACAACTCGTCAAACCCCATCGTCTGTCATATGTCAAGATTTATTCGACTTGAGTTCGCTAATGGAAAACTCTTTTTCCACTTTATATTACTGCCCTGGCCAAGGTCTTAGAACTCAGTCTAACAAATCACATAGGATCACTCCTCTTCTATCAAGGTCGATAGATTCCTTATAGGTGCATACCCTACTCCTACAGTGAACTTACTGCAGCCAATCTACACTGCATGGACCCATATGGCTAGAGACCATGTATGTGTGCAGTCAAACTACAATAACCTCACTGTGAGTAGCCGAAGCACCGCAGGTCAAAGGACCAGTCACACTACTGCAACATCAAGCAAGTCACTGACGAGTGGATAGACATCCAAGTGACTTCTTGTCTTGGTCACGCTCAGTACCCTTGTTCTCTAACAAGTACCTACACTATCACTTCAGTGTCCCTACACTGTGGACTCAAGTCTCGTCCATCCAGAAGAAAAGTGATCTGTGCACTGATCGGATCGATCACCGTCCTCGTGATGATCCATTGATCAGGAGCATTTAGAAATTAATCACCAATGATACATGCCTTAAATTCTCAACTCTTGAGAATATGTATCATCATCTTATTAATTTCTTGGACGATTCATAGACACATAAATAATATGAATGAAAAGATGCCTTTTATTTATTCAATAATAAATAGTCAAGTACAAAATTATATCCCTAGAATCAATAATGTGTCAGCCAAATTGGCTTCTAGGGCATACATCTAACACCAACCAAGTCTGGACCTTAGTAGATCCACCAGAAGGTATTGTACCTATTGGATGCAAATGGATCTACAAAAGGAAGATAGGTTCGGATGGAGAGGTGGCGACCTATAAAGTAAGGCTTGTGGCGAAAGGGTATAGTCAGCACGAGGGCATTGACTATCAGGAGACCTTTTCACCTGTAGCCATGCTAAAATCCATCCGAACATTGCTTGCCATTGCAGCATTTCATGATTATGAAATCTGGCAGATGGATGTGAAAACAGCTTTCCTGAATGGATATCTTGATGAAGACATCTATATGGAACAGCCTTTGGGTTTCACTTCCAGTGATGGAGATCACAAGGTCTGCAAGCTGCAAAGGTCCATCTATGGACTAAAGCAAGCATCTCGGAGTTGGAACACTCGTTTCGATGACGCAATCAAAACGTTTGATTTCATCAAAAATGAAGAGGAACCATGTGTTTACAAAAGGGTTAGTGGGAGTGCTGTTGTATTTCTCGTACTGTACGTGGACGACATCCTCCTGATAGGGAATGATATTTCCATGCTAACCTCGGTCAAGGTCAGGTTGTCAAAAAGGTTCTCCATGAAAGACCTTGGGGAAGCATCCTATATTTTGGGAATAAAGGTCTATAGAGATAGATCTAAAAGGATGCTTGGCCCATCACAAAAGATGTACATAGAGGAAGTGCTGAAAATGTTCAGCATGGAAAACTCTAAAAGGGGTCTCTTATACCTAAGGCATGGAATTAATCTCTCCAAGAAGATGTGTCCCAACACATCTGAAGAGATTCAACGCATGAGCAAGATCCCCTATGCATCAGCAATAGGGAGCCTCATGTATGCCATACTATGTACATGACTTGATATAGTACATGCTGCGAATGTCACGAGCACATGTCAATCAGATCCAGGCAAGAAGCACTGGATAGCTGTGAAGAACAGTCTTAAGTACTTGAGAAGAACTAAGGACATGTTCTTGGTCTTTGGGAGAAGATCAGAGTTGAAGGTAGAAGGATGCACACATATTGATGATAGAAAGTCTACATCAGAATATATGCAATGGTGGTTCAGTAAATTGGAAGAGTTCCAAACAACCGATCATTATAGATTCTACCTTAGAAGCTGAATGTTAAGCCGTATCTAAGGGTGTAGTGAAAACCTTCTGGTTAAAAGTTCATTGCAGAGTTAGGTGTAATGTCATTAGATGCCATAACACTTTACTGCGATAACATTGGCACCATAGCACTAGCTATGGAGCCAAGGTCTCATCAGAAGTCCAAGCATATAGAGCGGCGCTTCCACTTCATACGCGACTATGTTGAGAAGAAATATGTAGAGGTGCAGAGAGTAGACTCCACGGATAACGTGGCAGACCCGTTCACTAAGCAGCTGAGTCAGCAAAAGATTGAAGCCCACCTTGAGAAGATGGGGCTTAGATATATGACTGATTGGCTTTAGTGCAAGTGGGAGATTGTTAGATGTATGCCTTAGAAGCCAATCTGACTGACACATTGTTAATTCAAGGAACATAATTTTGTACTTGACTATTTATTATTGAATAAATAAAAGGCATCTTTTCATTCATATTATTTATGTGTCTATGAATCGTCCAAAAAATTAATAAGATGATGATGCATATTCTCAAGAGTTGAGAATTTGAGCCATGTATCATTGGTGATTAATTTCTAAATGCTCCTGATCAATGGATCATCACGAGGACGGTGATCGAGCCGATCAGTGCACAGATCACTTTCCTTCTGGAGGGACGAGACTTGAGTCCACAGTGTAGGGACACTGAAGAGATAGTGCAGGTGTTAGATGTATGCCCTAGAAGCCAATCTGGCTGACACATTGTTAATTCTAGGGACATAATTTTGTACTTGACTATTTATTATTGAATAAATAAAAGGCATCTTTTCATTCATATTATTTATGTGTCTATGAATCGTCCAAGAAATTAATAAGATGATGATGCATATTCTCAAAAGTTGAGAATTTGAGCCATGTATCATTGGTGATTGATTTCTAAATGCTCCTGATCAATGGATCATCACGAGGACGGTGATCGATCCGATCAGTGCACAGATCACTTACCTTCTGGATGGACGAGACTTGAGTCCACAGTGTAGGGACACTGAAGTGATAGTGCAGGTGCTTGTTAGAGAACAAGGGTACTGAGCGTGACCAAGACAAGAAGTCACTTGGATGTCTATCCATTCGTCAGTGACTTGCTTGATGTTGCAGTAGTATGACTGGTCCTTTGACCTGCGGTGCTTCAGCTACTCACAGTGAGGTTATTGTAGTTTGACTACACGTATACATGGTCTCTAGTCATATGGGTCCTTGTAGTGTAGATTGGCTGCAGTAAGTTCACTGTAGGAGTAGGGTATGCACTCACATAGAATCTATCGACCTTGATAGAAGAGGAGTGATCCTATGTGATTTGTTAGACTGAGTTCAAAGACCTTGGCCATGGCATTAATATAAAGTGGAGAAAGAGTTTTCCACTAACGAACTCGAGTCGAATAAATCTTGACATATGACAGACGAAGGGGTTTGACGAGTTATCCATGACCTCCGTCCTGTAGGGATCCACGATAGTAGGACTGTATCATATGATAACTGCACCTAGAGGTTCATCATTCTATTCTACTAGGTAGCCACTACATGCTGCTAGGTGTCACTGGTGGATGGTGGGACTCACAGGGATTATCTCGATGATCGATAAACCCTAATGAGTAGAGTTGGAATCGTTCCAATCCATTGAAAGGAGTTTTCAATGATATTGTGATAGAGATCATAATATATCTCACTACCAGTCAGAGTAGAACCTATGGAGTCACACACACTAGAAGTATTGACCGATCCGATGGTTGAATCGTGATTAGGAATCACAAGTAATTAATTAGATTGATATTCAGTTGAAGAAGGAACAAAGGGAATTAATTAATTGGACTTAAACACAAATCCTACTTCGAGTAGGATTTCTAGAGTCCTAATTGGATTAGGACTGGAAATCCTAGTTGGAGTAGGACTGGGATTCCTACTTGGAATAGGATTCCTACAATCCTAATTAGATTAGGAATTTTGAATTAAAATTGGATTCCTACTTGGAGTAGGATTCCTAGAGTCCTAATCGGATTCGGACTTCGGATTCAAATTAGAGTCCTAATTGGATTAGGACTAAAATTAAATAAGTCCTAATTGGATTAGGATTTCTTAAGTCACAATTAATTATTAATCTAATGAATCAATAAGACTCCTAATTGGATTAGGATTGAAGAGTTCAATTGAGTCAAAATTGATTTAAGTTCTAATTGGATTAGGACTTACCTAGATTGGATCCAAATTGGTTCACCCTTGGGTTAAGCCTAATTGGATTAGGGCTTGACCACATTAGGGCATTCCAAACCCTACCTAAAGTGGATTAGGGTTTTCCAAGAGGGAGGGGCGCAAGCCCCTCCCCTTTTGACTCCTTGGTGCGGCAACAAGAGGGGGCCGGCGCCCCTCTTGGAATAAAATCAAGGGAGCTCCTAAAAGTTAGGAGCTCCACTTGTTATAAGAAGGAGGCTAATTGGGGGGCTGACCTAATTTGATGAGAAGTCTTCTCCCTTTCAGCCGTACGCCCCCTCCTCCTCCTCCTTGGGTTTCAGCCACAAGCAAAGGGGAACAAGGAAGAAAGCTTGGTGGCCTCTTCATCTTCCCTTCCTTCTTCCAACGCAGGAAAAAGAAAGAAGGCTGCAGGGGCTTTGTTCCTTTACTTTTCTTCATCCTTCTTCTTCCTCCTCTCAAGCATATTCAAGAGTTGAAAGAAAGAGAGGAGATCAGCCATCAAAGTTATCTCTGCAAGAGAGCTAGTACCCCGGGGAGATTAGAGCGTTTGGATTGGTCCTCTGCTTCGTGTGGATACCCATAGAGGCCAGGCACTTGAACGGCTTCAAGCGAACCTTCATCCTAAACCACAAACTTCAGTTTGCGGTGATCATCTACCCGCACAAGGTAAAGATCTGATCTTCTAAAGGTTTTAAAAGTTTTTAATCCTTATCTATCTACGAACAGTTTTTGAACAACGTTCATGCGATGAACGGTTGATCCCGCGCATGCCTCTTCCGCTGCATCTGAATTTTTTAAATTTCAGCGGCATGATCGGGATATTCTAACAGTGGTATCAGAGCTTAGGCTTTGTAGATTAAGATAAGGATTAATTATTAATAGGCTTATTAGATCTGAAAATTGAAAGATTATGCATGCTGAAAATTTTCTGCATGCAGATTTTTCTAGGGTGCTGATTTTTGCATGCTGATTTTTATGTGATAAAAAGATGATTCTAATTGCATTGTTAATGGGATTACAAAGTTTAGAATCATGATTAGCATGATCAGCAACCTATGTCATAAGATAATCAATTAGTTTTCAGATCTGAAAATTATAATTGCTGCATGTGGTGATGATCATAGGATTCAAACCCTTTTGGTATCAAATGTAATGACCTGCGATGTGATCTGTAATGTCATGTAATTTTTCAGATGCTTGCATGCATCTTATTTGATGTTTTGAGAGGCCTACGTGCCTCCTAAAAGAAGATGTAATTTATTATTATTTTTATTTTACATCTGGTTGTATTTCTGTGATGTGATGTACGTCAACGATCAAGTCGAAGATGATGCATGAGATGAGCAGGGGTCTAAGCGGTTGATGGCGATTGGATCAAGAGTTGGTCAAGGATCGAATCAAGGAGGCTTGGAACCAATTCAAGAGTTGAAGACCAGTTGATCGATTGACGTGCATGTGCTTGTAATACGACCTAACTAGAATCCATAATCATCACCTATTTAAAGTTTAGCTTTATTTTGATGCTGCGATTATAACTGCCTGTGATGTGCCGTTTGCATGTGATGTGAATGAAAGCCGGATAGATAGGTTTACATGTGATGTAACAAACCCAATTGAGACCTAAATTAAAACCTCCTCAATCAAGTCGAGAGTGAACCGACATGAGCAAGTCATATTAGATTAATTGATCTAATTGGTGTCTAGGAAAGCATGAAAGGTGGTTACTTAATTAGGACCTTACTCTCTGAGTAAGGGGAGCCTCCCACCTGCTTACCTGGCCAATTGTTCGATTACCTCTTATGAAGAGCTCAAGTTGCAAACACTAAGACCTGATTAACCAATATTAAGTCAATAGGTCTTCCACTGTAGTAGAGCTGCTAAGGCCTTTCTGATGTTGATTTGTCTCGGCTGGATACAGTGGTCAGGTTGCATCGGGGGACTGGACCTCTCTATAGACATGAGATGTTGTAGGATAAAGGTGGGGTTGGGCACCAATAACTGTTAGGTGAGGACCCAATGACGACTTTATTTCTACGGTTATACGGTGGGTCTGACTTAACTAAGAAATGGGACCAATAACTGTTAGGTGAGGTTTTAATGGCTTAGAGACCAAGTTACACTGCAACATGCTTGAGAAGCATTGTACAAGAGTTGTACATTCATCAATCTATGTGTCACCAATAACTGTTAGGTGAGGTGGCATGTAAATTGGTGGGACCGCAGTACCCACTAGAAACCCTAGTCGTGTGGGATTTTCGTTTTCCTACCAGGGGAGTGTGAGGAATTCGAGAAAATAGTGGGACTTACATTTGTTCTAAAAGACCTTAGAACAGATTAGGATCAAGTACAAAAATCTAACTAGAATCTTTACTCTCTGAGGATTATAAAGTCAGCTTCTAGACTCTTAACTCATATCCTATAGAACAACCGTTTGACCAAACCCAATTATAAAGATTGGCTCAGCAAATTTCAAAAAAATAGTTTTGAATTGTGAGAAATTCGGGTATGTGCTAGACCATGGAATCTCGGTGTTACCAATCCGTCCGATCACTGATCAGCGTAAGACGCTTGTTAAGTGGACGAACAATGACAATAAAGTTAGGTGCTGCACAATGGCATCCATGTCCAATGCATTACAATGCCAGCATGAGAACATGAAGACTGCCAGGGACATATTAAATCACCTGCAAGAGTTGTATGGTGATCAGAGTCACGCAGCTCGGTTTGAAGTATCCAAGAGGCTCTTCAAAGCCAAGATGTATGATGGGCAGTCTGTCCATGATCATGGTTTGACCATGATAAAGGACTTAGAGAAGCTTGAGAAGCTTGGCATGACCATGCACAAGGAATTGCAAACGGATTTGATCCCGCAATCCCTTCCAGCTTCATATGAATAGTTTATAGTAAACTACCATATGAACATGGTTGTATGCACTAAAATAGAATTGTTAAATAAATTGGTAACTACCTTAGGGACCTTGAAAAAGTTCAAGGGGCATCGTTTTCGCTGTCAAGTTGGTTTCTACTTTCAAGAGAGAGTCTATTTGGAAGAAGAAGAAGCCTGCGAAGAAGCAGAAGACTAAGAAAACACCAAGTAAGGAAGTTCCAAGAAAAAGGCCAATAGCAAGGAAAAGTATTTCCATTGCATCATGGACGGCCATTGGAAGAGGAACTGTCCTACATACATGGGAAGCATAAAGAACATGAAGGGTGACAGACCTTCAGAAGGTATGTCAGATATGCTCAGGATACTTAGGGACTGTTACCTATTGCTAGCAGAAATTTGATTTCTGTATTTTATTTAGCACAGAAAGATTTTTTATTTGAAAAATAAATTGATTCAACATGATTTTATGATTGACAGTCTCTATCACATACATATGGATGTATCTGTGAATATATCTGAGCAAACAGTGAATACCATAGGATCTAAAAGATCCAAAAATGAGATAAATCTAAAGTATTTATGGCACCTCAGGCTTGGCCATATAGGAGAAGACAAAATAAACAAATTGGAGAAACATGAGCTTTTGAGCTCATTGACTTTCGAGTCATATTTGATTTGTGAATTCTACCTTCAAGGAAAGATGGCCAAATTATCCTTTGTAGGACACAAGGAGGTCCACTGAAATACTTACCCTAGTACACACTGATGTGTGTGGCCCATTCGATGTGCAGGCTTGGGGTTGTAATTTTTTACTTCATTTTTCGATGATTACTCACGGTATGGATATGTGTATGAGACACAAATATGAAACTTTTGAAAGGTTCAAAAAGCTTAGATATGAAGTAGAAAAATAAGCACAAAAACTCATTAAGGTTCTTCGATCAGATCGAGGAAGTGAATACCTTAATGGAGAGTTCCGTGATTATCTCAAGAAGAATGGTATAGTTTCATAATGGACTCCTCCCGGTACACCTCAGCTCAATGGAGTGTCAGAGAGGAGGAATCAGACTCTAATGATATGGTCCAGTCCATGATGAGCTTCACTGATTTACCCTTGTTTCTTTAGATGGATGCCCTATTTTCAGCTATTTACTTGTCGAATAGAGTTTCCTCTAAAGTCCATTCCTACCGCACCATGTGAGATATGACATGGTAAGAAACCAAGATTTGGGGATGTCCGGCTCACGTCAAGAGACTACAGGCAGACAAGTTAGAGGCTAGGACCATAAGTGCTCGTTTTATAGGATATCCTAAAGAGTCATTAAGATACAGTTTTTACGTCTCAGAGGATCACAATGTGTTTGTGAGCCGTCATGCCATCTTCTTGGAAAACCAGTTTATCCTTGATAGAGGCAGTGGGAGGAAAATTGAGCTTGAAGAGAAAGTCTCTGAAAAGCAACGAGTCATGGATCCTATCGAACCCACTCATACAGAGCCAGTACACGATGTCCCTCGACCACCTCGTTGATCTAGTAGGGTCTCCCATCCTCCCGATAGATACTTAGGTATACTAGAAGAGGATACCAAGGAAATGTTCCTAGTGGGAGATAGGGATCTTTCACAAGATCTCAAAACCTACGACGAGGCGATATCTGATATCGATTCCGAGAAATGGCTGGAAGCCATGAAGTCAGAGTTAGACTCCATGCATTCCAACCAAGTCTGGACCTTAGTAGACCCACCAGAAGGTATTGTACCTATTGGATGCAAATGGATCTACAAAAGGAAAATAGGTTCGAATGGAGAGGTAAAGACCTATAAGGCAAGGCTTGTGGCAAAAGGGTATAGTCAGCACGAAGGCATTGACTATCAGGAGACCTTTTCACCTGTAGCCATGCTAAAATCTATCCGAACATTGCTTGCCATCGCAGTATTTTATGATTATGAAATCTGGCAGATGGATGTGAAAACTGCTTTCCTGAATGGATATCTTGATGAAGATATCTATATAGAACAGCCTTTGGGTTTCACTTCCAGTGATGGAGATCACAAGGTCTGCAAGCTGCAAAGGTCCATCTATGGACTAAAGCAAGCATCTCAGAGTTGGAACACTCGTTTCGATGACGCAATCAAAATGTTTGATTTCATCAAAAACGAAGAGGAACCGTGTGTTTACAAAAGGGTTAGTGGGAGTGCTGTCGTATTTCTCGTATTGTACGACATCCTCCTGATAGGGAATGGTATTCCCATGATAACCTCGGTCAAGGTCTGGTTGTCAAAAAGGTTCTCCATAAAAGACCTTGAGGAAGCATCCTATATTTTGGGAATAAAGGTCTATAGAGATAGATCTAAAAGGATGCTTGGCCTATCACAGAAAATGTATATAGAGGAAGTGCTGAAAAGGTTCAGCATGGAAAACTCTAATAGTGGTCTCTTACCCCTAAGGCATGGAATTAATCTCTACAAGAAGATGTGCCCCAACACATCTAAAGAGATTCATCGCATGAGCAAGATCCCCTATGCATCAGCAATAGGGAGCCTCATGTATGCCATGCTATGTACATGACTTGATATAGTACATGCTGTGAATGTCACGAGCATACGTCAATCAGATCCAGGCAAAAAGCACTGGATAGCTGTGAAGAACAGTCTTAAGTACTTGAGAAGAACTAAGGACATGTTCTTGGTTTTTGGGAGAAGATCAGAGTTGAAGGTAGAAGGATGCACACATATTGATAATAGAAAGTCTACATCAGAATATGTGCAATGGTGGTTCAGTAAATTGGAAGAGTTCCAAACAACCGATCATTATAGATTCTACCTTAGAAGCTGAATGTTAAGCCGTATCTAAGGGTGCAGTGGAAACCTTCTGGTTAAAAGTTCATTGCAGAGTTAGGTGTAATGTTATTAGATGCCATAACACTTTACTGCGATAACATTGGCACCATAGCACAAGCTATGGAGCCAAGGTCTCATCAGAAGTCCAAGCACATAGAGCGGCGCTTCCACTTCATACGCGACTATGTTGAGAAGAAATATGTAGAGGTGCAGAGAGTAGACTCCACGGATAACATGGCAGACCCGTTCACTAAGCAGCTGAGTCAGCAGAAGACTGAAGCCCACCTTGAGAAGATGGGCCTAAGATATATGACCAATTGGCTTTAGTGCAAGTGGGAGATTGTTAGATGTATGCCCTAGAAGCCAATCTGGCTGACACATTGTTAATTCTAGGGACATAATTTTGTACTTGACTATTTATTATTGAATAAATAAAAGGCATCTTTTCATTCATATTATTTATGTGTCTATGAATCGTCCAAGAAATTAATAAGATAATGATGCATATTCTCAAGAGTTGAGAATTTGAGCCATGTATCATTGGTGATTGATTTCTAAATGCTCCTGATCAATGGATCATCACGAGGACGGTGATCGATCCGATCAGTGCACAGATCACTTTCCTTCTGGATGGACGAGACTTGAGTCCACAGTGTAGGGACACTGAAGTGATAGTGCAGGTGCTTGTTAGAGAACAAGGGTACTGAGCGTGACCAAGACAAGAAGTCACTTGGATGTCTATCCATTCGTCAGTGACTTGCTTGATGTTGCAGTAGTATGACTGGTCTTTTGACCTGCGGTGCTTCAGCTACTCACAGTGAGGTTATTGTAGTTTGACTACACGTATACATGGTCTCTAGTCATATGGGTCCTTGTAGTGTAGATTGGCTGCAGTAAGTTCACTGTAGGAGTAGGGTATGCACTCACATGGAATCTATCGACCTTGATAGAAGAGGAGTGATCCTATGTGATTTGTTAGGCTGAGTTCTAAGACCTTGGCCAGGGCATTAATATAAAGTGGAGAAAGAGTTTTCCACTAACGAACTCGAGTCGAATAAATCTTGACATATGACAGACGAAGGGGTTTGACGAGTTATCCATGACCTCCGTCCTGTAGGGATCCACGATAGTAGGACTGTATCATATAATAACTGCACCTAGAGGTTCATCATTCTATTCTACTGGGTAGCCACTACATGCTGCTAGGTGTCACTGGTGGATGGTGGGACTCACAGGGATTATCTCGATGATCGATAAACCCTAATGAGTAAAGTTGGAATCGTTCCAATCCATTGAAAGGAGTTTTCAATGATATTGTGATAGAGATCATAATATATCTATGGGGTCACACACACTAGAAGTATTGACCGATCCGATGGTTGAATCGTGATTAGGAATCACAAGTAATCAATTAGATTGATATTCAGTTGAAGAAGGAACGAAGGAAACTAATTAATTGGACTTAAACACAAATCCTACTTCGAGTAGGATTCCTAGAGTCCTAATTGGATTAGGACTGGGAATCCTAGTTGGAGTAGGACTGGGATTCCTACTTGGAATAGGATTCCTACAATCCTAATTAGATTAGGAATTTTGAATTAAAATTGAATTCCTACTTGGAGTAGGATTCCTAGAGTCCTAATCGGATTAGGACTTCGGATTCAAATTAGAGTCCTAATTGGATTAGGACTAAAATTAAATAAGTCCTAATTGGATTAGGGTTTCTTAAGTCACAATTAATTATTAATCTAATGAATCAATAAGACTCCTAATTGGATTAGGATTGAAGAGTTCAATTGAGTCAAAATTGATTTAAGTTCTAATTGGATTAGGACTTACCTAGATTGGATCCAAATTGGTTCACCCTTGGGTTAAGCCTAATTGGATTAGGGCTTGACCACATTAGGGCATTCCAAACCCTACCTAAAGTGGATTGGGGTTTTCCAAGAGGGAGGGGCGCAAGCCCCTCCCCTTTTGACTCCTTGGTGCGGCAACAAGAGGGGGCCGGCGCCCCTCTTGGAATAAAATCAAGGGAGCTCCTAAAAGTTAGGAGCTCCACTTGTTATAAGAAGGAGGCTAATTGGGGGGCTGACCTAATTTGATGAGAAGTCTTCTCCCTTTCAGCCGTACGCCCCCTCCTCCTCCTCCTTGGGTTTCAGCCACAAGCAAAGGGGAACAAGGAAGAAAGCTTGGTGGCCTCTTCATCTTCCCTTCCTTCTTCCAACGCAGGAAAAAGAAAGAAGGCTGCAGGGGCTTTGTTCCTTTACTTTTCTTCATCCTTCTTCTTCCTCCTCTCAAGCATATTCAAGAGTTGAAAGAAAGAGAGGAGATCAGCCATCAAAGTTATCGCTGCAAGGGAGCTAGCACCCCGGGGAGATTAGAGCGTTTGGATTGGTCCTCTGCTTCGTGTGGATACCTATAGAGGCCGGGCACTTGAACGGCTTCAAGCGAACCTTCATCCTAAACCACGAACTTCAGTTTGCGGTGATCATCTACCCGCACAAGGTGAAGATCTGATCTTCTAAAGATTTTAAAAGTTTTTAATCCTTATCTATCTACGAACGGTTTTTGAACAACGTTCATGCGATGAACGGTTGATCCCGCGCATGCCTCTTCCGCTGCATCTGAATTTTTTAAATTTCAGCGGCATGATCGGGATATTCTAACAGCAGGTGCTTGTTAGAGAACAAGGGTACTGAGCGTGACCAAGACAAGAAGTCACTTGGATGTCTATCCACTCGTCAGTGACTTGCTTGATGTTGCAGTAGTATGACTGGTCCTTTGACCTGCGGTGCTTCAGCTACTCACAGTGAGGTTATTGTAGTTTGACTACACGTATACATGGTCTCTAGTCATATGGGTCCTTGTAGTATAGATTGGCTGCAGTAAGTTCACTGTAGGAGTAGGGTATGCACTTACATGGAATCTATCGACCTTGATAGAAGAGGAGTGATCCTATGTGATTTGTTAGACTGAGTTCTAAGACCTTGGCCAGGGCAGTAATATAAAGTGGAGAAAGAGTTTTCCACTATCGAACTCGAGTCGAATAAATCTTGACATATGACAGACGAAGGGGTTTGACGAGTTATCCATGACCTCCATCCTGTAGGGATCCATGATAGTAGGACTGTATCACACGATAACTGCACCTAGAGGTTCATCATTCTATTCTACTGGGTAGCCACTACATGCTGCTAGGTGTCACTGGTGGATGGTGGGACTCACAGGGATTATCTCGATGATCGATAAACCCTAATGAGTAGAGTTGGAATCGTTCCAATCCATTGAAAGGAGTTTTCAATGATATTGTGATAGAGATCATAATATATCTCACTACCAGTCAGAGTAGAACCTATGGGGTCACACACACTAGAAGTAATGACCGATCCGATGGTTGAATCGTGATTAGGAATCACAAGTAATCAATTTGATTGATAATAAGTTGAAGAAGGAACAAAGGAAATTGATTAATTGGACTTAAAACAAGAGTCCTACTTGGAGTAGGATTCATAGAGTCCTAATTAGATTAGGACTAGAAATCCTACTTGGACTGGGATTCCTACTTGGACTGGAAATCCTATTTGGAGTAGGACTAGGAGTCCTACTTGGAGTAGGATTCATAGAGTCCTAATTGGATTAGGACAGGAATCCTACTTGGACTGGGATTCCTACTTGGACTGGGAATCCTATTAGGAGTAGGACTAGGATTCCTATTTGGAGTAGGATTCCTATAATCCTAATTAGATTAGGAGTTTTGAATTAAATTTGGATTCCTACTTGGAGTAGGATTCCTAGAGTCCTAATCGGATTAGGACTTCAAATTCAAATTAGAGTCCTAATCGGATTAGGACTAGAATTAAACAAATCCTAATTGGATTAGGATTTCTTAAGTCCTAATTAATTATTAATCCAATGAATCAAGATGGCTCCTAATTAGATTAGGATTGAAGAGTTTAATTGAGTCATGGTTCATTCAAGTTCTAATTGGATTAGGACTAGCATAGATTGAACCCAATTGATTCATGATTTGGACTAAACCAAATAGGAGCCCTAGATGCTATTTAAGAGGAGGCTTGGGGGCTGACCTAATTCATATGAGAAGCTCTCCCCTTGTGGCCGTACGCCCCCTTTCTCCTCTCCTCTTGGATCAGCCGCAAGCAAGAAGGAAAAAGATCCATGGTGGTCTCCTTCTTCCTCCTCCGTTTGGGATTCAACGCAAGGAAAGAAAAGGCTACATCTAGCTTTTTGGATCTTCTTCCTTGATCCTTTCATCTTCTTCCTCCTCTCTCTAGCATTCAAGGGTTGATTGAAAGGGAGGTGATCAGCCATCAAAGTAATCTCTGCAAGGGAGCTAGCACCCCGGGGAGATTGGAGCACTTAGATTGGTCCTCTGCTTCGTGTGGATACCCGTAGAGGCCGGGCACTTGAACGGCTTCAAGCGAACCCTCATCCAAAACCACGATCATCAGTTTGCGGTGATCATCTACCCGCACAAGGTGAAGATCTGATCTTCTAATATTTTTAAAAGTTTTTAATCCTTATCTATCTACGAACGGTTTTTGAACAACGTTCATGCGATGAACGGTTGATCCCGCGCATGCCTCTTCTGCTGCATCTGAATTTTTGAATTTCAGCAGCATGGGCGGGGCTTTCTAACATGCCATTTGTGCCAGAATGTGCCAAAGTGTGCCAAATTATGCCAGGATCGACTCCATCTCTTATGGGGTCGACTCTAACCCTGTTTTTCTGCATCTTTAGGTTAGATTTGCACATTAAACATATAAAAGAAGTAACAACATTGCAAATCATTTCTTTCTCCTTAGGATGCTTGGCACATTAAAGTTTAAGCTCATTAAGCATGTAAATGACAGAGTTAAGCTTCAATTAAAAGAACTTGACTCTAAGGTATATTAAACTCTAAATTAGTTCTTTCCTCAAGTTCTTCCAATATAATTTGTTTTAGATGTGTTCTTGAAGGTTCTTTTAAATGTATCAAGCAAAGCGTATCAAGGATGTATCAAATCTTTCTTCCTTACTCACTTATGTACTGGATTAATTGAGTTAATAACATTAGCACTTCCATATGGCCTCAATGGCTTTGTAAGCATCAAAATAACACTAGGATCCTCAATCTCCCCCTTTTTGATGATTACAAAACATTGAGTATAAGCAAATTGATATTCATGTGAGAAGTAAGGTTTAATGTATAGAAAATGCATTTGGTATAAAAGTTTTAAATAGTCCAATTTAGAGAATGTATCAATGAACCAAAAGCTCCCCCTATCTTATCCAAGTAGAATGCCTAATGAAGTTTAGCTTTGCTCCCCCTTAAAGCAAGAGTTTCAAGCTATGTATCGAGGCAAGAAAAATCTCTATGATTATGTGCCAGATTCAGATTTTCTCTTTGTCAAATGTCTTCCCCTTTAGTGTATAATACATGTCTCCCCCTTAAGTATGCAATATATACCTTTTATATTTTCTCCCCTATTATATTTTCTCCCCTATACTGTTTTTCTTATAGAATTTGCTTCTAGTTTCTTCCTTATATTTTCTCCTCCTTTTTGTTATCATCAAAAAGAATGAATAACAATGAAATGGATAGCATTGTAATGACAATCACAAAGATCATAACTCAAGAGAAACATTGTCTATGCCAAAAGCACTATGTTTTAGAGAAGAAATACAAACTACCACAAAGAGCAAATATAAGTCAAAACAAATACAAAGTCTAGAAGATACTTTAAGAACATACTTCATGATAATGCTTTAGTGTTAATCAACTTTAACATAATCAACATATTTCAATCTAAGCTGATTGATATTCAATTCAAAACATAAAGCATTATGAGCATATACTCAGATATTTCTTTTTCTTTTTGACAATATCAAAAAGATTGCAAAATAATGAAATATTAAGCACAAGACAATATTTCATTCATTGCATGCCAAATTATTGCAAGAATATGAATTATGTGACTCAAGGCAATACTGTCAGGGCAAGATAATGAGTATAGATCAGAGCCAATTAAGATAGTTTTAAAATTATGATTGGATCATATTAAAATCAAGGATGAAAAGTTTGGCTTTAAAAATGAGACATTTAAGATGTGAGCTAGAAGAGATCTCTAAATGTAGATTCCAAAGATAGTTTTCAAATCAAGTGTAGATGGAATCTTTTTCAAGTTATTTCAAGGAGTATCAAGAATAATATTCAAAGAAGGCGCGAATGAAAATCCAACATTTTTTTTTGTTGCAAGATCTTTAATATCATATGAAATCTTTTTTTCATTTAAAATCTTTTTCTAATATATTAAGTATGTAGCAACCTAATTAATTTTCAGATTATAGTATAATAGCAGATAAAGATCAAAACTTCTATACTCGAATAAACACGTGATCATGTTGAATTATTAATTCTTAATGATTTCAAAGTTCTTCCATGATGTAAAAGTATTGGAGCACAGATACCAAAACATAAATTCATGCAATTCATAATACATCTTAGAGAATACATAAAATCCAAAGCTTTGAAAGTTCTTTTGGAGCTCTTTTTAAAGACTTTCTTCTCTAAAGATCATTGCATCAAAATCAATTAAAATGAATTAGCTCAGGATTGAAACACTAAAGTGCAAGCCAATAAGAACTCATAAGTAGATTCCAAGATAAATTTTCGATACTAAGACAGATGGAATTCTTTTCAATTAATTTTCAGAAACAAATGATTTACCGATGAATATAGATGAAAATCCAACTTTCAAAAGATATTCAATGAAGCACAAAGTTTAATACCACTTTATATTTAGTATTCTTTCTCTCATCTTTAGTTGTGAATTTACACGATTAAGTTCTATATGATCTCTCCCTTTGAAATTTTCTTTCTCTTCCTTAATTAATTATCCCATTTGAGAGTTTAGAGTTTGAAGATAATTTTTAATAAAGAGATTGAGTATTTAAAGCTCCCCCTCAAAAGATGCATTTTCTTTCAAACTTTTTTTTCTTCTTTAATATCAAGAATGTAGAGTGATCCAGAATTTTTCAAAATTTATAGCAATCACTCTTTTTAATCGTTCAAGAATAAATTATATTTCGTCTTATTTTTTTTTTTACATATGTATGAAAATATTAATCAGAAAATAATTCTTTTGAAGCTCTTTTTTTTTTTTAAGAATCAATTATATTTTCTTTCCTATAAGAATTATTGGAGTGAGTTGAAATATTTTAAGCTTTAGGATCATTAACTCTTCTTAAGAATAGGTTTTCTTTTTAATGATAAAAGCATTTAATTATGCAGGAGTGTATATTCAAAATATTAATTTCTTAGTCATAGTTTTTCAGCAATGCATATATGAAGCACGATAAATCCTTTTAATATCAAAATAACATCATATGTTTAGAAATATTTGTTCGCAATCAAGATCATTGAAAAACACATCATTTAGACCAATTTCAGTACACTTATAAGATAAAAAATGATATGTTTCAAATGCGTATCGGAGCAAACAATCAAGGTATCAAAATTAATTCTATTTTTCTTAAGCTGTAATTTTTATCTAAAAATCATAATAAATTATTCTCCAGCATGATGCAATCTTTGAAGTATATAATGAAAATTACAAAAATGCAAAGATATAAGCATTTTATATGGAGTTTAAACTTTTATACTAGGTCATATTCTGAATTTCATAAGAATTTTCAAGGAGGCTTTCAAAATTTATAATTTGAGATGTGTATCTTCTACATTGTAGCTCATCTTAAGTCATTAAGATTGAAAATATATATTTCAAGCACATCAGAGCACATTCAGAATCTTTATTTTTAATATTGAGTTTTGGTACAAATTGGAGGACATTTAACATGTATCAGAACATTATGTGCCAATGTTAGGCAAGATGAAGGATAAATCAGAATTAATTCATTCTGCCTAATTTGCAATTCAGATTGTTCTTTTCTTTTATTTTTCAGAAGATATTTACTAAAATAAAATGATGTTGTTGTTAGTAGAAACATGTTTCAATTAAATTATCTAGGCATAGAGCATTACAAATTATATTTGAATAAGATCCTCAATTTATCTGAATATTGAAAACTCACAATTCAAAACATCATGCCACATGCAAAATATAGTATGCATACCATTAAATTATTAAGAACAAGTATATCAAGGATCAAAATCAATTCTTTTCAAATAAAATTTTTTTTATTTAAATACAATTTAGCACTGATTTTATCCTTAAGTGTGTTTTCAAGTGATTGAAACTTCATTTAGTTTTTCACAACCTTCTTATATATTTTCATTTATTTGTCATTCATTCCACATTTTTTTTTAATTTCTTTCTTTAACCACTCAATGAACATTTTGATTATCTTCATTTGTTTTTCGGTTTTACTTTTCTATGCTCTATATTCTATTTGCTCCCTATCCGGTGAAGTTGGAAGGGGCACGAGATACTACCACTAGCCTTCCTCTTGTGCCGTCCCTAATATACCCTACACCAAATAGTTGGGTCAAATAGTGCCGGATACTACCACTAGCCTCCCCATTGACACCATCCCTATGATGAGCAATATAGAAAGGTAAATTGTTCTCTTCAACAATAAGATATTCACTCCAAACTCTCCCTATTTAAATATAATTAATTACAGATTTTATCTCTTCCAAAAGAATGCTCACACAAGTCTCACAAATATGCTGAATATATTATGCTTGCTCTGCTTTTTCTTAAGATTGGAGTATTTACTTAGCTTTTACTTCTCCCGAACAATGTTCATTTTTTTTCTTTATCTCTCTCTCTCTCTTTTTGTTATTTTCAAGTAATTACATGAAAGAGCAGAATAAAAAAAATTAATCTAATATGCTGCATATAAATATATATCATGCAAACAGCATTTTCATTATGCCCAATGATTTATAGCTTATCACAAGTTATTTTGAATTAGAGATTTGAGGCATAAACTTGTGTATTTCATGGTTATGCATTATACAGGAAAAAGTAAACTTCAATTTAATCACACCATGAAACAATTATCATTAGCATGAGAATGAAGCATGATATCAAGATGATCAGCAATTAAAGGTTTAATCATGCTACCATATAATTTCAGACTGTTGATTTTGCTCAACTAACTCACAAGAGAAGGGTTTAGATTACCAGTGCATTTAGCATTCTTCAAGCCAAATATCTTTTAGATTCTTTACATCCTTGGCTGAAGAAAATCTTCTTTTTTTTTTTTGGTTTGCAAGGAAATGTTTAATGTATCTTTCATCGAGGTGTCCTTGAAGTTGAAATTTCTTGCTCATAAATTCTGTATTATTAGTAAAATCTTTTTCTTTTCTTGAAGGCAATTCATTAGGTTCTCTAGGATACAAAAACATTCATACAACATATTTCTTAACTAGATGACTCAACATGAGATATGACAATAATTGAATTTGAGTCACTTTACTCAAGAGATTGCCTAAATATAAGCAAGCACAAGTCACTTGAACTAAAGAGATAACTTCATTAAGTAAAATGGTTCAAAGACAAGCATGTGAGGCAATAGAAAGATTCATTAAAGTTAAATCAATTTTTTTTATTTTCAGAATCAATTTAACTTAGATTCTATTTGCTTAAGATAATTATCAATAAAATATACAAGTTGAATTTTAATCAGATTATCTTAAATAGTTGTTTCTATCAAAATTCTGATTATGATTTAACTTTCAACATAGATACTCTTGTTTCAGGAAGACAAGCAATCTTCTTTTAGAGCAAATAAGAAATATTTTTGACTTATGAGAGATAGTTCAAGAAAATTAATATTCATGCTTTAACAGATTTTTATGCTCGGATTAAACATGATGAGTTAAAATTAATCAGTGGAATTTGAGATCATTTTAGGAGAGGGTGTTAATCATTCAACCAAGGATACAATGATTATGCTCAATGAAACACTTTAAAGATCAGATTTATTGACTTTAGTTTTAGAATAGTCTTGAAAATTACTTGTAAAAGGAAAAATAATTCGTTATTGTAAGACTTTTAAGTGAGTTTTTCGTTATGATCATAACACATTAATCATTTATGATTGAACCAATTTGAGATGATGATGATTTAACATATGATGCACACATGCGACTTATAGTATATTTCGAATAATTACATAAGGAATGAATGATATAATGATAAATTATATTCATACCTTCACAAAAGATGAAATAAGATTTCATAAGTATTATGCTCAATAAAGTTTAACATGAAGGCATGAAATCAACATCAAATGTTTATATTAGAGAGGGAATTTAGATTTTGTAAACTTGAAGAAGAAGGTTATATATATATCCATTCATTATTTTCTTATCATGATGCAAGCACTAGAAAGTTTCATGCTAAAATCGTTGAGATAAGATTTAACATATGAGGCATTTAAAAACTTTGATGCAGAGAGTATCGTAATTTCATAAAAAGATAATTTCGGTACATGATGTAGAATGTTAAATCTTATACTTGATTTAATGAATAAATTGAGAATTATCTTTAATTATGTGTCAACGCACCCATTTGTATGAAAGTTTCATTTGTTCCATGGGTAGCTTGGCACACCTACATTTGCACCCTCACATTTTCATTTTTGGGCACCCAAGCTTGCTTGGATCCTTGAGGGTTAGTGCATATGGTTCCTTTTGGAACCCAAATCTGTTTAATAGTAATAATTTTACCATTTGATTTATTCGTATTAGAACCATAGGTAAAGTTTTTATGCCCAATCCTTTTATGTTTGAAATAAGTTATCTTATTTGATGGTTTGCTTGGCGAATTGATAACCTTTTTTTTTAGGGGTTTATTGTTGAGCAAAGGAATCCAGCCAAGTCTTGATTTATCAAAAACAGCATGTTGGCTTTCAAACATCATTTTTAATCTTTCTGAACTTACAGTGAATTTGTTAATAAAAAATTTCAATTGGTTAACTTCTTCACTTAAGTTTTGATTTTCTTTAATTAAATTCTGATTTTTCTGAATCAATTCTTCTGAATTTAATCTTAAGTGTTCATTCTCAGAATTTAATTTGTCTTTCATTTCAGCAGTAGAATTTCTTTCTTCTGACATTTTCAGATGTAGCTTTTTATTCTTTAAACTAAGCTTCTTATTCTTTAAATTAAGCTTCTTGTATTCTAAGTATAAATCAGAATATGCATCATGAAGTTCATCAAATGTAAAATCAGATTGAGCTTCAGTATGTACTTAATTTTTGAATGAGAAATCACTTTGTATTCGAGTACATACCTCATCTTCATGTGCCACAAAGCATAGATTTTCAATTTCAGTTTGTTGCTCTTCTTCTTCGGAGCTAGTTTCAAATTCACTAGAAATGTTAGTGCATTCATATTTAACTTCAAGCATACTCCATATTTCCTTAGCAGTTATGCAAAAAGATATGTTATTAAGTTCACTATCATCCAATGCACAATATAGAATATTCATGGCTTTTGCATTTTGCTAAGCCATTTCCTTATAATGATTAGTATTTGTGTGTAGCCCATTGACTATGATACTCCATAAATCGTAGTCATGTGCTTGAATGAAAATGCGTATGCGTGCTTTCCAATGTGTGTAGTTTATACCATTAAATAGTGGAGGTCTATCCATTAATTTTTCCTCTTCTAGAAAACTATCTATTTGAGTTGTCATGATCTTTGGCTCTTTGACGGTTAGGTCAAAGTCATAAGGCAAGAAATTATAGAGCACCTGCTCTGATACCACTTGTTGCCCAAGGTGACAACCCAAGAGGGGGGGTGAATTGGGTTTTTCTAAATTTTTGGTGCTTTAAAAGTTTTCTTAGTTAAGTGCGGTGGATGCTTTCTTAAATTATTTGAATGAATTAAACTAGAGCAAAGATGAAAGATCATGTAAGAATAAGCATAAGAACAAGCACAACACAAACACAACGATATATAGTGGTTCGGTGCACCCCAAGGCACCTACATCCACTCCCCAAGCATTCCCTTGAGAATTTTACTATAACCCCTCGGATTACAGTAGGATTGTTTTTCAGGCACACAATCCAAAACCTTTACAATTAGTTTTTCGGGATCACCAATAAACATAACTATTGGTTTTACGGGCTCACCAACAACCTACGTTGGTTTTGTGGGCTCACCAACAACCTACGTTGGTTTTACGGGCTTACCAACAACCTACGTTGGTTTTACGGGCTTACCAACAAACCTTACAACAAGAATAAAGAACAAGAAACTAAGGCTCCTAAATAAGCAAATAAAATAATTATGAGCTACAAAGAAGAGTTTAGAATATAGTTATCGCTTTAATAAGGCTCTTCTCTTCTTTGTCAAGATTGCTTCACTCTTCAAGGGTTGGTGGAGCTCTTAATATCTCTTGGAATCTGCTCAACCACTTTCTTTTGGCTCTTTGAATGAAGCTTGCCTTGCTAGGGTTTTCTCTTGAATGACTTGATGTTTTTTCAAAAGCTTACTTCCTCTGATGAATACTCCCTCTTAAATACTTCTCCATCCTCCAAATAGTCCTTCCTGACCGTTGCATTGAAGAAACTAGCCGTTTATAGCCGTTGGGAGTCCAAAAAGCACTTCTGCACAACTAGCCGTTATGCTTCTGCCCGTGCTTGGGTCGACCCAAACTTTTCTGGGGTCGACTCAAACCACCGTTCATCAGACTTGGGTCAGCTCAAGCTTTTCTTGGGTCGTACCTCTCAGAAAATCCAGAGACTTGCTTTCTTGACATTTCAATCTGGGGTCGACTCAACTTTTTCTGGGGTCAATGGAAATTAGATATGTGTATGAGTGGTTTTGAGTTTAAGTGGGAGAATGTTAGATATATGCCCATAGAAATCAATTTCGTAAGACAATTTAATAATTATTGAATTATTTATGTCTCCTTTTCACATATATGTTTATTTGTTTATTGAATATTTTATTGTGACATAAGATATTCACATGGTATATATGTTGAGTAACATGGTAGAAGGACCATAGTGATGATTAATGAATCATAAGCGCAAAGTGGTGGTCTTTCGGTTCCTTGTTAACTTATGTTGTTCTAGGCTGAGTTACTGATAAGTGCTTAATAATTCATAAATTAGTTATCTTTCCATAGCACTTATCAATGTTCTTAAACTAATAAATACATATTTTACCAGAAAATGAATAATCATTGAAACAAATTTGAAATATGTTTTTGGTTACGATTTTTTATGAAAACTGTTGGGAACCCGCCCATGCCGCTGATATTTCAAAAAAATTTTCAGATGGCAGCGGAATCGGCATGCACGGGTTCGACGTTCATCGCATGAACGTTGTTTCGAGACCTTTCGTAATTAGGTAAGAATTAAAACTTTTAAAACTACTAGGAAGATCAAATCTTCACCTTGCGCGGGTAGATGATCACCGCGAATCTGAATTCGTGGTTTTAGGAAGAGGGTTCGCTTGAAGCCGTTCAAACGTCCGGCCTCTACGGGTATCCACACGAAGTAGAGAACCGATCAAAGCTTTCTTGTCTTCCCGGGGTGCTAGCTCCCTTGCAAAGACTCCTTTGATGGCTGATCTCTTCTCTTTCTTTCAACTCTTGAAAGTGCTTGAGAGGAGGAAGAAGAAGGATGAAGAAGAGGAAGTAGATGAACCCCTGCACAGCCTTCTTTCTGTTGCTTGCGCTGGATGAAGAAAAGGAAGAGGAGGAAGCCGCCAACACTTGGAGGTTCCTTCTTTCTTGCTTGCGGCTGCAACTAAGAGGGAGGAAGAGGGTGGCCACGGCACAAGGGAAGAGGGCTCCAATGCCTAGGGCGCCGGCCTCATGGTGCTTCTTATAGCTATCAAGGGCTCCTCCAAAGTTGGAGCCCTAGATAACTTTCCAAAGAAAGAAGGGGGCGCCGGCCCTAGCTCCTCTCTTCTTGTCGCCCCAAGTAATTGGAGAGGGGCTGATGCCCCTCTTAGTTGGTTAACCTAATCCTCTTCCAAAGAGGATTAGGTGCCTCTCTCATGGTTTCATCCTAATCTAATTAGGATTAGCCAATTTGGGTTCAATCTATGCTAGTCCCAATCTAATTAGGACTTGAATGGATCATGACTCAATTGAACTCTTCAATCCTAATCCAATTAGGAGTCATGTTGATTCATTAGATTAATAATTAATTAGGACTTAAGGAATCCTAATCCAATTAGGATTTGTTTAATTTTAGTCCTAATCCAATTAGGACTCTATTTGAATCCGAAGTCCTAATCCAATTAGGATTTCTAGGAATCCTACTCCAAGTAGGAATCCAATTTTAATTCAAAACTCCTAATCTCATTAGGATTGAGGAATCCTATTCCAAGTAGGAATGCCAGTCCTAATCCAATTAGAACTCTAGGTATCCTACCCGAAGTAGGATTCTTGTTTCAAGTCCAATTAATTAATTCCTTTTCCTTCTTCAACTTCTTATCAATCAAATTGATTTCTTGTGATTCCTAATCACGATTTCAACCATCGGATCGGTCAATACTTCTAGTGTGTGTGACCCCATAGGTTCTATTCTGACTGGTAGTGAGATATATTGTGATCTCTATCACTATATCATTGAAAACTTCTTTCAATGGGTTGGAACGATTCCAACTCAACTCATTAGGGTTTATCGATCATCAAGATAATCCCTATGAGTCCCACCATCCACCAGTGACACCTAGCAGCATGTAGTGGCTACCCAGCAGAATGGAATGATGAACCTCTAGGTGCAGTTAACATGTGATACAGTCCTACTATCGTGGATCCCTACAGGATGGAGGTCATGGACAACTCGTCAAACCCCATCGTCTGTCATATGTCAAGATTTATTCGACTTGAGTTCGATAGTGGAAAACTCTTTCTCCACTTTACTGCCCTGGCCAAGGTCTTAGAACTCAGTCTAACAAATCACATAGGATCACTCCTCTTCTATCAAGATCGATAGATTCCTTATAGGTGCATACCCTACTCCTACAGTGAACTTACTGCAGCCAATCTACACTGCATGGACCCATATGGCTAGAGACCATGTATGTGTGCAGTCAAACTACAATAACCTCACTGTGAGTAGCCGAAGCACCGCAGGTCAAAGGACCAGTCACACTACTGCAACATCAAGCAAGTCACTGACGAGTGGATAGACATCCAAGTGACTTCTTGTCTTGGTCACGCTCAGTACCCTTGTTCTCTAACAAGCACCTGCACTATCACTTCAGTGTCCCTACACTGTGGACTCAAGTCTCGTCCATCCAGAAGGAAAGTGATCTGTGCACTGATCGGATCAATCACCGTCCTCGTGATGATCCATTGATTAGGAGCATTTAGAAATTAATCACCAATGATACATGGCTTAAATTCTCAACTCTTGAGAATATGTATCATCATCTTATTAATTTCTTGGACGATTCATAGACACATAAACAATATGAATGAAAAAGATGTCTTTTATTTATTCAATAATAAATAGTCAAGTACAAAATTATGTCCCTAGAATCAACAATGTGTCAGCCAAATTGGCTTCTAGGGCATACATCTAACAATCTCCCACTTGCACTAAAGCCAATTGGTCATATATCTTAGGCCCATCTTCTCAAGGTGGGCTTCAGTCTTTTGCTGACTCAGCTGCTTAGTGAACGGGTCTGCCACGTTATCCGCGGAGTCTACTCTCTGCACCTCTACATCATAGTCGCGTATGAAATGGAAGCGCCGCTCTATGTGCTTGGACTTCTGATGAGACCATGGCTCCATAGCTAGTGCTATGGTGCCATGTTATCGCAGTAAAGTGTTATGGCATCTAATGACATTACACCTAACTCTGCAATTAACTTTTAATCAGAAGGTTTCCACTGCACCCTTAGATACGGCTTAACATTCAGCTTCTAAGGTAGAATCTATAATGATCGGTTGTTTGGAACTCTTCCAATTTACTGAACCACAATTGCACATATTCTGATGTAGACTTTCTATCATCAATATGTGTGCATCCTTCTACCTTCAACTCTAATCTTCTCCCAAAGACCAAGAACATGTCCTTAGTTCTTCTCAAGTACTTAAGACTGTTCTTCACAGCTATCCAGTGCTTCTTGCCAGGATCCGACTGATATCTGCTTGTGACACTCACAGTAAGAGCTATATCAGGTCGTGTACACAGCATGGCATACATGAGGCTTCCTATTGCCGATGCATAGGGAATCTTGCTCATGCGTTGAATCTCTTCAGATGTGTTGGGGCACATCTTCTTGGAGAGATGAATTCCATGTCTTAGGGATAAGAGACCCCTCTTGGAGTTTTCCATGCTGAACCTCTTCAGCACCTCCTCTATGTACATTTTCTGTGAAAGGCCAAGCATCCTTTTAGATCTATCTTTATAGACCTTTATTCCCAAAATATAGGATGCTTCCCCAAGGTCTTTCATGGAGAATTCTTTTGACAACCAGACCTTGACCGAGGTTAGCATGGGAATATCATTTCCGATCAGGAGAATGTCATCTACGTACAACACGAGAAAAACGACAGAACTCCCACTAACCTTTTTGTAAACACACGGTTCCTCTTCGTTTTCGATGAAATCAAACATTTTGATTGCGTCATCGAACCGAGTGTTCCAACTCCGAGATGCTTGTTTTAGTCCATAGATGGACCTTTGCAGCTTGCAGACCTTGTGATCTCCATCACTGGAAGTGAAACCCAAAGGCTGTTCCATATAGATATCTTCATCAAGATATCCATTCAGGAAAGCAGTTTTCACATCCATCTGCCAGATTTCATAATCATGAAATGCTGCAATGGCAAGCAATGTTCGAATGGATTTTAGCATGGCTACAGGTGAAAAGGTCTCCTGATAGTCAATGCCTTCGCGCTGACTATACCCTTTCACCACAAGCCTTGCCTTATAGGTCTCTACCTCTCCATCCGAACCTATCTTCCTTTTGTAGATCCATTTGCATCCAATAGGTACAATACCTTCTGGTGGGTTTACTAAGGTCCAGACTTGGTTGGAATGCATGGAGTCTAACTCTGACTTCATAGCTTCCAGACATTTCTCGGAATCGATATTAGATATCGCCTCGTTGTAGGTTTTGGGATCCTGTATGTGATCCCTATCTCCCACTAGGAACATTTCCTCGGTATCCTCTTCTAGTATACCTAAGTATCTATCGGGAGGATGGGAGACCCTACTTGATCTGCGAGGTGGTTGAGGGACATCGTGTACTGGCTCTGTATTAATGGGTTCGATAGGATCCATAACTCGTTGCTTTTCAGAGACTTTCTCTTCAAGCTCAATTTTCCTCCCACTGCCTCTATCAAGGATAAACTGTTTTTCCAAGAAGATGGCATGATGGGTCACAAACACATTGTGATCCTCTGAGACGTAAAAATTGTATCCTAATGACTCTTTAGGATATCATATAAAACGAGCACTTATGATCCTAGCCTCTAGCTTGTCCGCCTGTAGTCTCTTGACGTGGGCCGGACATCCCCAAATCTTGAGATGACCCAGACTTGGTTTCTTACCATGCCATATCTCATACGGTGAGGTAGGAACGGATTTAGAGGGAACTCTATTCAATAAATAAATCGCTGAAAATAGGGCATCTATCTAAAGAGACAAGGGTAAATCAGTGAAGCTCATCATGGATCGGACCATATCCAATAGAGTCCGATTCCTCCTCTCCGACACTCCGTTGAACTGAGGTATACCAGGAGGAGTCCATTATAAAACTATACCATTCTCCTTGAGATAATCACGGAACTCTCAACTAAGGTATTTACCTCTTCGATCTGATCGAAGAACCTTAGTGAGTTTTTCTATATATTTTTCTACTTCATATTTAAACTCTTTGAACCTTTCAAAAGTTTCATATTTGTGTCTCATACACATATCCATACCGTGAATAATCATCGGTAAAATGAAGTAAAAAATTACAACCCCTAGCCTGCACATCGAATGGGCCACACACATCAGTGTGTACTAGGGTAAGTATTTCAGTGGACCTCCCTGTGTCCTACAAAGGATAATTTGGCCATCTTTCCTTGAAGGCAGAATTCACAAATCAAATATGACTCGAAAGTCAATGAGCCCAAAAGCTCATGTTTCTCCAATTTGTTTATTCTGTCTTCTCCTATATGGCCAAGCCTGAGGTGCCTTAAATACTTTAGATTTATCTCATTTTTGGATCTATTAGATCCTATGGTATTCACTGTTTGCTCAGATATATTCACAGATACATCCATATGTATGTGATAGAGACTGTCAATCTTAAAACCATGTTAAATCAATTTAATTTTTCAAATAAATAAAAATCTTTCTATGCTAAATAAAATACAGAAATCAAATTTCTGCTAGCAATAGGTCACAGTCTCTAAGTATCCTGAGCATATCTGAAAAACCTTCTGAAGGTCTGTCACCCTTCATGTACTTTATGCTTCCCATGTATGTAGGACAGTTCCTCTTCCAATGGCCGTCCATGATGCAATGGAAACACTTTTCCTTGCAATTGGCTTTTTTCTTGGAACTTCCTTACTTGGTGTTTTCTTAGTCTTCTGCTTCTTCGCAGGCTTCTTCTTCTTCCAAATAGACTCTCTCTTGAAAGTAGAAACCAACTTGATAGCGAAAACGATGCCCCTTGAACTTCTTCAAGGTTCCTAAGGTAGTTACCAATTTATTTAATAATTCTATTTTAGTGCATACAACCTTGTTCATATGGTAGTTTACTATAAACTATTCATATGAAGCTGGAAGGGATTGCGAGATCAAATCCGTTTGCAATTCCTTGTGCATGGTCATGCCAAGCTTCTCAAGCTTCTCTAAGTCCTTTATCATGGTCAAACCATGATCATGGACAGATTGCCCATCGTTCATCTTGGCTTTGAAGAGCCTCTTGGACACTTCAAACCGAGCTGCGTGACTCTGATCACCATACAACTTTTGCAGGTGATTTAATATGTCCCTGGCAATCTTTAAGTTCTCATGCTGGCATTGTAATGCATTGGACATGGATGCCTTTGTGCAGCACCTAACTTTATTGTTATTGTTCGTCCACTTAACAAGCGTCTTACGCTGATCAGTGATCGGACGGATTGGTAACATGGGGATTCCATGGTCTAGCATATACCCAAATTTCTCACAATTCAAAACTATTTTTGAAATTTGCTGAGCCAATCTTTATAATTGGGTTTGGTCAAACGGTTGTTCTATAGGATATGAGTTAAGAGTCTAGAAGCTGACTTTATAATCCTCAGAGAGTAAAGATTCTAGTTAGACTTTTGTACTTGATCCTAATCTGTTCTAAGGTCTTTTAGAACAAATGTAACTCCCACTATTTTCTCGAATCCCTTACACTCCCCTGGTAGGGAAACGGAAATCCCACACGACTAGGGTTTCTAATGGGTACTGCGATCCCACCGATTTACATGCCACCTCACCTAATAGTTATTGGTGACACATAGATGGATGAGTGTACAACTCTTGTACAATGCTTCTCAAGCATGTTGCAGTGCAACTTGGTCTCTAAGCCATGAAGACCTCACCTAACAGTTATTGGTCCCATTTCTTAGTTAAGTCAGACCCACCGTATAACCGTAGGAATAAAGTCGTCATTGGGTCCTCACCTAACAGTTATTGGTGCCCAACCCCACCTTTACCCTACAACATCTCATGTCTATAGAGAGGTCCAGCCCCCCGATGCAACTTGACCACTGTGTCCAGCTGAGACAAATCAACATCAGAAAGGCCTTAGCAGCTCTACTACAGTGGAAGACCTATTGACTTAATATTGGTTAATCAGGTCTTAGTGTTTGCAACTTGAGCCCTTCATAAGAGGTAATCGAACAATTGGCCAGGTAAGCAGGTGGGAGGCTCCCCTTACTCAGAGAGTAAGGTCCTAATTAAGTAACCACCTTTCATGCTTTCCTAGACACCAATTAGATCAATTAATCTAATATGACTTGCTCATGTCGGTTCACTCTCGACTTGATTGAGGAGGTTTTGATTTAGGTCTCAATTGGGTTTGCTACATCATATGTAAACCTATCTACCCGACTCGCATTCACATCACATGCAAACGGCTCATCACAGGCAGTTATAATCGCAGCATCAAATTAAAGCTAAACTTTAAATAGGTGATGATCATGGATTCTAATTAGGTCGTATTACAAGCACATGCACATCAATCGATCAAGTGGTCTTCAACTCTTGAATTGGTTCCAAGCCTCCTTGATTCGATCCTTGATCAATCCTTGATCCCATCGCCATCAACCGCTTGGATCACCTTTCATCTCAAGCCTTTGCTTCAACTTGATCGTTGATGTACATCACATCACAGAAATACAACCAGATGTAAAATAAAAATAAAAATAAATTACATCTCCTTTTAGGAGGCACGCAGGCCTCTCAAAACATCAAATAAGATGCATGCAAGCATCTGAAAAATTACATGACATCGCAGATCACATCGCAGGTCATTACATTTGATACCAAAAGGGTTTGAATCCTATTATCATCACCGTATGCAACAATTATAATTTTCAGATCTGAAAACTAACTGATTATATCATGACATAGGTCGCTGATCATGCTAATCATGATTCTAAACTTTGTAATCCCATTAACAATGCAATTAGAATCATCTTTTTATCACATAAAAATCAGCATGCAAAAATCAGCACCCCTGAAAAATCTGCATGCAGAATTTTTCAGTATGCATGATCATTCAATTTTCAGATCCAATAAGCCTTTAGATATTTAATTCTTACCTTAATCTATGAAGCCTAGGCTCTGATACCACTGTTGGGAACCCGCCCATGCCGCTGATATTTCAAAAAATTTTTCAGATGGCAGCGGAATCGGCATGCACGGGTTCGACGTTCATCGTATGAACGTTGTTTCGAGACCTTTCGTAATTAGGTAAGAATTAAAACTTTTAAAACTACTAGGAAGATCAAATCTTCACCTTGCGCAGGTAGATGATCACCGCGAATCTGAATTCGTGGTTTTAGGAAGAGGGTTCGCTTGAAGCCGTTCAAACGTCCGGCCTCTACGGGTATCCACACGAAGTAGAGAACCGATCAAAGCTTTCTTGTCTTCCCGGGGTGCTAGCTCCCTTGCAAAGACTCCTTTGATGGCTGATCTCTTCTCTTTCTTTCAACTCTTGAAAGTGCTTGAGAGGAGGAAGAAGAAGGATGAAGAAGAGGAAGTAGATGAACCCCTGCACAGCCTTCTTTCTGTTGCTTACGCTGGATGAAGAAAAGGAAGAGGAGGAAGCCGCCAACACTTGGAGGTTCCTTTTTTCTTGCTTGCGGCTGCAACTAAGAGGGAGGAAGAGGGTGGCCACGGCACAAGGGAAGAGGGCTCCAATGCCTAGGGCGCCGGCCTCATGGTGCTTCCTATAGCTATCAAGGGCTCCTCCAAAGTTGGAGCCCTAGATAACTTTCCAAAGAAAGAAGGGGGCGCCGGCCCTAGCTCCTCTCTCCTTGTCGCCCCAAGCAATTGGAGAGGGGCTGATGCCCCTCTTAGTTGGTTAACCTAATCCTCTTCCAAAGAGGATTAGGTGCCTCTCTCATGGTTTCATCCTAATCTAATTAGGATTAGCCAATTTGGGTTCAATCTATGCTAGTCCCAATCTAATTAGGACTTGAATGGATCATGACTCAATTGAACTCTTCAATCCTAATCCAATTAGGAGTCATGTTGATTCATTAGATTAATAATTAATTAGGACTTAAGGAATCCTAATCCAATTAGGATTTGTTTAATTTTAGTCCTAATCCAATTAGGACTCTATTTGAATCCGAAGTCCTAATCCAATTAGGATTTCTAGGAATCCTACTTCAAGTAGGAATCCAATTTTAATTCAAAACTCCTAATCTCATTAGGATTGAGGAATCCTATTCCAAGTAGGAATGCCAGTCCTAATCCAATTAGAACTCTAGGTATCCTACCCGAAGTAGGATTCTTGTTTCAAGTCCAATTAATTAATTCCTTTTCCTTCTTCAACTTCTTATCAATCAAATTGATTTCTTGTGATTCCTAATCACGATTTCAACCATCGGATCGGTCAATACTTCTAGTGTGTGTGACCCCATAGGTTCTATTCTGACTGGTAGTGAGATATATTGTGATCTCTATCACTATATCATTGAAAACTCCTTTCAATGGGTTGGAACGATTCCAACTCAACTCATTAGGGTTTATCGATCATCAAGATAATCCCTATGAGTCCCACCATCCACCAGTGACACCTAGCAGCATGTAGTGGCTACCCAGCAGAATGGAATGATGAACCTCTAGGTGCAGTTAACATGTGATACAGTCCTACTATCGTGGATCCCTACAGGACGGAGGTCATGGACAACTCGTCAAACCCCATCGTCTGTCATATGTCAAGATTTATTCGACTTGAGTTCGATAGTGGAAAACTCTTTCTCCACTTTACTGCCCTGGCCAAGGTCTTAGAACTCAGTCTAACAAATCACATAGGATCACTCCTCTTCTATCAAGGTCGATAGATTCCTTATAGGTGCATACCCTACTCCTACAGTGAACTTACTGCAGCCAATCTACACTGCATGGACCCATATGGCTAGAGACCATGTATGTGTGCAGTCAAACTACAATAACCTCACTGTGAGTAGCCGAAGCACCGCAGGTCAAAGGACCAGTCACACTACTGCAACATCAAGCAAGTCACTGACGAGTGGATAGACATCCAAGTGACTTCTTGTCTTGGTCACGCTCAGTACCCTTGTTCTCTAACAAGCACCTGCACTATCACTTCAGTGTCCCTACACTGTGGACTCAAGTCTCGTCCATCCAGAAGGAAAGTGATCTGTGCACTGATCGGATCAATCACCGTCCTCGTGATGATCCATTGATCAGGAGCATTTAGAAATTAATCACCAATGATACATGGCTTAAATTCTCAACTCTTGAGAATATGTATCATCATCTTATTAATTTCTTGGACGATTTATAGACACATAAACAATATGAATGAAAAAGATGCCTTTTATTTATTCAATAATAAATAGTCAAGTACAAAATTATGTCCCTAGAATCAACAATGTGTCAGCCAAATTGGCTTCTAGGGCATACATCTAACAAAAACTACAAAAAAATATATAAGGAGGAGATTGTGTTGATTCTGTTTGGTAACCTGATGAAGTTAAGGTTATAATTAAATAGGTTTTGATCCTGGCTCGATCAAAAGTTATAATTTGCTAAGAAAAATGTTCGATTAACCCTTTTTATTAAGTCATGGTATTGTTTCTAGTCTTGACTGGTCGAGTTCGATCTGAAGCAGTTTAGCAATAATTAAATTTGGAAGACATTGGGCTCGAGAACAAGTTCAAGCAACTCAACGATCATGACCCACCGCAAACCCAAAGCCAATTTCCAACCAATTCGTTACCTGCCTTCATATAAAATTTATAATAATAATAATAACTAAAAATTCCCGATTCCTGTTCATATAAACAGTGTCCCGTTAAAACACTGTTCATATGAACAGTGTTCCGTAAAAACACTGTTCATGTGAACAGTGTTTGAGAAAAAAAATAAATAATACATAATAAATAAATAAATAAATGAATAAATAATAATAATAAAATAAATAAATGGCTTGGCTACTGTTCATCTTCTTCCCTCGAAGAGCACCTCACGCGGCCGCCCACCGTCCGCGGCGATGATCCCGTAACCAGCATCTCCGCCTCGTCTTCCGCCTGTGATGCAGCCCGCAGCCGAGATCCAGCTCCGCCATCAAGCCGCGTCGAAATCCCGGCGTCTCCCCATTGATCCTGTGGCCACCCACCATCCGCAGCGTCCTCCCGACGATCCCGCGACCAAATCCGCCGGCGACCAGTCCTCCGTGATTCCAGTCGGCCACAATCAGCCGCGTGCCCACCATGCCCGTGCGGTCGACTCTTTCCAGCAGCGGAGATCCGGCCCCTTCACCATCACCGCGTGCGGCGTCTTCTCCTCCAAGATCAGCGAACCAGCCGCGTCGAAATCCCAGCATCGTCGCCCAGTCTTCCGCCCGTGGCGCATCCGGAGCGACCAGATCCTCCGCCACTTCATCAGTCGGCACCTCTCTCCGCCATCACCGACCAAATCCCGCGGCCCCTCTTCCTCCTCTTCCGCGATCTGCATCTCGGCACCACGCCCCGGAATCAGCCGCCGTGATTCCTTCTTCCCTCTCTCCGCGTGCGCCGGACGGCTATAGAAGAGGAGATTACTCTGCGAACAGGGAGGGGGGAGGACGGTGAGAAGAACCAAAGAATAGAGCATGCTCTGTTATGGTGCCGAGAAGAATAAAAAAAAGAAGGATGCTGTGAGCAGATGAGTTAGAGAAAGAAAAAAAAAAGAAAAAAAGGAAGGACTTGAGACGGATGGCGTGGAGCATCTCAGCAAGCCGATCAAAAGATGGGAGCATTTGGATCACACTAGATTTTATTTCATATTGTACAGCTGCTACTTCAGGTAATCGAATGCAAGATGGAGAAGTGTAAATGGTGGGAGTAAAGTACTCCCTCAGGAGTTTGGGTTGTTCTTCAGCCATCTCAGGAGGTGGGGATGATTCTATTGTTCTGATCTTAGATCGAATATTTCTAAGGGTCCGTTCTATTTCAGGGTCAAAAGGTAATAGGTTACGTACTCTAGAACGACTCCCTTGCATTCACTAGTACTTGATCAATCAAGCATGCAATAAAAGAAAAACACATAAATCCTTGTATTTGTCCTAAAATCACTAGACAGCTCCTAACTGGTTTGAAGAGGGCACCTAAGCCTCCAATCCGGTCTAATGAACCGAGTTGACCAGGTAAGCTCCCAGGTAAGTAGAGGGGTCACGATGCGTTCGCAAAGGTCCCACTTAAAATCCACTTGCCTCGAACAGATGAACTGTCTCCCTTATAGGGACAAAGCTTGCCTAGACATCAACTAAGCCACAGAGCGAAATTGGTGCAACTTTCGGTGATCTTCGTCCTATTGAGCTCGAATGTCCCTAGGGGCCAATGTCTAATTGATTTTAATTAAAGTGACACTATGTGAGATTGAGTTTACCTAAATTGGGCAAGAGTTCGGTGATGAAATCCGGCTCTTATCTTGTTGGGGTGATTGCCCTTACTAAGTGCGGATTAATTTGTGTATGTGTATCAAGCATGCATTCACACTTTTGCTGAAATTAAAATCAAACAATCACCACAAAATTTCAAGCTAATAATTAATTTAAATAAGAAAGGTTTAGAGGTTACCAAAGGAAATTTCTCCAGCAATTTAAATTTTTTTTAAGCAAACCTATAAAGCATTCCTTTTTGATAGCCCAGATCTCCTCTTCGATTCTTGATCAAATAAGACCAAAAGAAAAATAATAATAAAAAAATTAGTAGAAGAGAAAAAGGAGATAAAAAAAATTACAATAATATAAAATATTTTTTTTATTTTATTTTAGATATATATATATATTTTTTGAAAGTTTGTTTTTTAATTAATTAAATTTTTTTTAATGATAGAAAAAATAACTATGCAAGCAATCCCCAGCAACGGCGCCAAAAATTGATCGGTTATTTCAATTTCAAAAATAAACCACGCAATAGCACGTATCCCGTAGGATAGTGATTACGGGTGTCGGTCCACAGGGATTGGAGACAAGTTATTTTTTCCTAATTGAATAGTTACTTCAAAGGGTATAAGCTAGAGTAAATGATAAAAACTAAGAATTAATATGGATGTAATAGTATGAATTATCTATGGAGGGAGGTGTTTAGGGCTAGAATCCACCGATAGATTTATATTCGTGACGCTTTCAATGATTGAGTTGTATTTAAGACTTGATTGCTTCCGACTACAAGCCAAAGCAATTATAAAAGAAAATTATAACTAATTTCCAGCATGAATCATCTAAGTCTAGCACAAACCATCTACTCTAACGATAAGCATGACCTGTCTAACCTAGCATGATGCATCTGATCATTAAACATTAAATATGAAATCGATGTCACATGAATATCTCCTCCAAACCACAGGTGTTGGATTCGATGAAATAGATCAATCTATGTAAAATATTTTATGCAAGATAAATGATTCACATAAATTGGATAAATCATAAAGATCAATTGATAAATTCTTCATCATGCAACACTCTTACAATACAAACTCAAATCAATAAAAATGAAACGAATACTCCTCTATGGCTTCATCAAACCCCTAAACCGAGGTTTAGCTGCTCATGATGCTCGGCGACTTTGATCGGCTTGCTGAGATGCTCCACGCCATCCGTCTCAAGTCCTTCCTTTTTTTATTTTATTTTTTCTTTCTCTAACTCATCCGCTCACAGCATCCCTCTTTTTTTTATTCTTCTCGGCACCATAGCAGAGCATGCTCTGTTCCTTGGTTCTTCTCACCGTCCTCCCCCCTCCCTGTTCGCAGAGTAATCTCCTCTTTTATAGCCATCCGGCGCACGCGGAGAGAGGGAAGAAGGAATCACAGCGGCTGATTCCGGGGCGTGGTGCCGAGATGCAGATCGCGGGAGAGGAGGAAGAGGGGCCGCGGGATCTGGTCGGTGATGGCGGAGAGAGGTGCCGACTGATGAAGTGGCGGAGGATCTGGTCGCTCCGGATGCGCCACGGGTGGAAGACTGGGCGACGATGCTCGGATTTCGACGCGGCTGGTTCGCTGATCTTGGAGGAGAAGACGCCACACGCGGTGATGGTGAAGGGGCCGGATCTCCGCTGCTGGGAAGAGTCGACCGCACGGGCACGGTGGGCACGCGGCTGATTGTGGCCGACTGGAATCACGGAGGACTAGTCGCCGGCGGATTTGGTCGCGGGATCGTCGGGAGGACGCTGCGGATGGTGGGTGGCCGCGGGATCAATGGGGAGACGCCGGGATTTCGACGCGGCTTGATGGTGGAGCTGGATCTCGGCTGCGGGCTGCGTCACAGGCGGAAGACGAGGCGGAGATGCTGGTTACGGGATCGTCGCCGCGGACGGTGGGCGGCCGCGTGAGGTGCTCTTCGGGGGAAGAAGATGAACAGTAGCCAAGCCATTTATTTATTTTTTTATTGTTATTTATTCATTTATTTATTTATTTATTATGTATTATTTATTTTTTTCTCAAACACTGTTCACATGAACAGTGTTTTTACGGAGCACTGTTCATATGAACAGTGTTGTAACGGGACACTGTTTATATGAACAGTGAATCGTGAATTTTTAGTTATTATTATTATTATAAATTTTATATGAAGGCAGGTAACGAATTGGTTGGAAATTGGCTTTGGGTTTGCGGTGGGTCATGATCGTTGAGTTGCTTGAACTTGTTCTCGAGCCCAATGTCTTCCAAATTTAATTATTGCTAAACTGCTTCAGATCGAACTCGACCAGTCAAGACTATAAACAATACCATGACTTAATAAAAAGGGTTAATCAAACATTTTCCTTAGCAAATTATAACTTTTGATCGAGCCAGGACCAAAATCTATTTAATTATAACCTTAACTTCATCAGGTTACCAAACAGAATCAACACAATCTCCTCCTTATATATTTTTTTCTGTAGTTTTCATAAAAAATCGTAACCAAAAACATATTTCAAATTTGTTTCAATGATTATTCAATTTTTTGGTAAAATATGTATTTATTAGTTTAAGAACATTGATAAGTGCTATGGAAAGATAACTAATTTATGAATTATTAAGCACTTATCAGTTTCATACCTCGACTAACTTTGGAACAAATTTAGTTAGCTCGGTAAATTTAGCTTCGTATTCTGCAACAGTCATATTCCTTTGTTTTAGATGAATAAACTTATGCTCTTTTTGCGTCCTTACACTCCGAGGAAAATACTTATCATAAAATGCTCCTCGAAATTTTTTCCAAGTGAGTGGCTCCCTATCCCGCTCATATTTATGTTCCAACATCCCACCAGTTGAATGCCTCACCTTGTATTATGTATGATGCAAACAAAATCTTTTCATCATCCTGGCATCTCAAGACAGCAAATGCTTTTCCATCTCTGTAAGCCAATTGTCTGCTTCCAACGGTTCTGTATTCCCCTTGAAAGCTGGATGAGCCAGCCTCTTAAATTCAGCTATACTGCTATGTTGTTCACACTGTTCCCCTCGTCCTTGCTGTGGTTGTGTCTAAGGCAACTGCGCTTGTTGTTGTAGCAACTGCTGTTGCACCTGCTATTGCATTTCATAAGGCCCACTTGGTCTGCATAACCTGGCCTAGGCCCGGTTCTTGTTGTCCTGTCTGAGTATCACTAGCAGGATTGACGACTCTCTGCTGCTGAGGGGAGCTACCAACTTGTTGGGGTGTAGTGTCATTTTGCAGGTTGGGTGCCTTATTAGTAGCTCTGCGAGTAGTCTTTCTCATCCGACGTGGAGAAATCCTGACCTATGTCTATCAGATAGCAGCATGCCAATAATAAGCTTACCAGTTCATTACAAGTACATAAAATGGTTGCTACAATCATCATAAACTAACGTCGCAATGTCCCTAGTGTCTACCCATCTACACTCATGTCATGTCAGATTTTCTTATCTCATAATTTATCCAATTATGCTCTGATACCACTTAAGTTGTCACGCTCCCGACCCGAGATCGCGAGCCGGGGGTCCGCGCCAACCGCGCACACCCGTAGGAAACTCTCCCTACGAGCATGCAAGGCATCTAAACTAAACATCTCAACTATATATATATATAAAATAATTCAGCTGAAATAAATGTAATCTTACTCCATTGACTGACGCCAAATTATATAGTCTCATAGTTCTAAATATGCAGCAGAACAATAAAGATAAAACATCAAATTTTAAATAAAGCCTAATCTAGGATAACTTGTGCTTCAGTTTTTCTAGTCGCTCTCCCATTTTTAAATCCCCGATAGGTTAGTTCTCGGGAATCTGTAAAACAACAAGAAATTGTATAATGAGGTAGATAACCCAGTAAGTAATAAACACCTTAACTAGTCAATTCATATAATAACATAAATATAAATACAATTAAGATGAATCAACGTAATAACATAATCAATTCCTTTTCAAGCACAAATTCATTAAAATTCGTATTTTTCAAAATATCTATATACATAATCATAATCTGATTCAAAATAAATCACATTCATCTCATCAGCCTTTAGCTACGACCACACTTATACTCTGTGGCTAGGCCAGAAACTGAATCGCACTTATACCTGCGGAGTGGGCCAGAATACCGTACTTATATCCTGCGGAGTGGGCCAGAATACCACACTTATACCTGTGGTGGGGCCAGAATTGCCAATGCATAACCCCTAATTGGCAGGGTCCAGAACATAGTCAGGCTGAGAGTTCCAAATCTAATGCCCATCAAAATTCTTTTTGTAATAAATAAATATATCATAATACGATCTAAATATGCATATATGATGTAAATAACAGTAAATATAACAATAGTCTGAAAAATATTATTTCAATTCACATATATATTTTTTATTCAAATCATCATCTCATAAAATTCATAAATCAATATAATTCACTTAATAATTTATTCGATGCAAAAATAATATTATATAAATAAAGAGTCTACAAAAGGCAGTTCATTTACTTACATCGAACGCGATTCACAATAAATCCAATTAATCTCACAAATCCCTCGCAGAACCTAATATCCAAAATCATATTCTTCTTTTAATATTCATCACAATATATATAAAACTTAAATTTTAACATTCTCCCAGGGCTGACCTGCCAAGATGTCTAGCACCCCGGTTTCGGGTTCATACCCGTAGACCACCCTCTTCCCTTTATTTTATTATTATTATTATTATTTTCTTTCTTTCTTTCTTTCTTTTTTTTTCTTTTCTTTTCTTTTATTTTCTTTTTCTTTTCTTTTCTTTTCTTTCCTTCTTTTTCTTTTTTTTCTTTTCTTTTCTTTTCTTTTCTTCTCTTCTTCTCCCGAAGCTTCCTCTCCTTTCTTCTTTCTTTTTTTTCTTCTTCTCTTCTCCTCTCTTTTCTTTGGCGGAACAGGGGACCCATACCCCCCATTTCCTTCCTTCTCCGTCGGACTCAGGGGCGTCCATGGTGGCCAACCCGTTGGCGGCAAGGGGTGGCGAAGCAAGTGCGACCACCCCCAGCGGCTGCAGCGGCGCACAAGGCCGGCGGCGAGAGGACATGCCCGAACAGGGCTCTTCTGTTTTGGGTAAAAATTACGACGATGGCCGGCTCCAAAACCATGACAAATCATGGCTAAATATCACAGAAGGAAGAGAAGAAAAGTTAGAAACCCTTACCTTAGCTCCGACGAAGACCGGCGATTCTCTTCCTCTCCGGCGGCAATGGAAGAAGAGGAAGACCACCCGTGCTCCCGGTTTTTAATGGCTCTCTCTCCCTCTCTCTCGGCCAGCAGCCCAAGGAAGAAGACCCCCAACGCGGCGGCTTTGCTTCGGATGGCTTCAAGGGGAGAAGAAGCCCTAGAAAACCAGGCGATCCCGGGCTTCTTCGGGATGATTTCTTCCTTCATCTCGCGCCCTCACGTGCGACGCACGTGAGGCCCGAAATTTGGGCTGGGCCGGTCAATGGACCGGGGCCCAGTTTCAGGGTCTCACATCCTTCCCCTCTTAAAAAATTTCGTCCACGAAATTTTCACGAGTAGAGAATACTTCTTCCAAACTAAGTCATAACACTCTTCAAATCAAAGTCGTTTTGTCTGACCAATATTAAATAATTCCATTCACCACCACTTTCTCTGCACACACTGATTTAAACCTCAACATACTCGTGTCTAGATTTTTTTTTTCTAGAATTACTGCTTATTGGTACATTCATTATTATGTCTTCATCCGTGTGAACACTTTCGAAATTTAAAAGTTCATATTCTTCTTTTGACAATTAATCAAAAAACATTATGTAACTATTTAATCCTTTCTAGCAGCATAATGAGTTGTCTAACAAAGAGTTAGTGGGTATGCCTAAACAATAAATAGGAATAAATATTAGGACTAGATTATACCTGTCGTCAACCCCTCAGAAGCCTGTGCATCTGCTGTGTAAGTGCAAATACTCTTCCTTGAGTCTTTGGCTCCTGGCTTCCTTCCATTGCCTGAGTAGATCTATTCTCGTTTCTTTGTGGGCAGTCCGCAATTTTAGACCTATCTACCACATCTAAAACAGGCAACCAGTGTTCTAATGGCAATCCTTATCAGCATGAGCCTTACCACATCTGGAACATTATTGCTATTCATCTGCTTAGGGTTGTTACCGTAGATTTTCTTGTTTTAACTTTCGGCATTTTCATTGCTCTGCCCCTAAAATTCATTTGACCTGTTTCTCTTCTTTTGATTTTTTTCCCTTTCCAAACCGTTCATCATTAACTTCCCTTTCAATTATCAAAGCCTTATTTACCACAACTGCATAGGTAGTCAATTCATAAGGTACCACTTGTTTTTTAATTTCAGTTTTTAGTCCATCTCAAATTTATGTGCTCGATCTAGCTCATCCTCGACTAACTTTGGAACAAATTTGGTTTAGCTCGGTAAATTTAGCTTCATATTCTGCAACAGTCATATTCCTTTGTTTTAGATGAATAAACTTCTGCTCTTTTTGCGTCCTTACACTTTGAGAAAAATACTTATCATAAAATGCTCCTCAAAATTTTTTCCAAGTGAGTGGTTCCCTATCCTGCTCATATTATGTTCCAACATCCGCCACCAGTTGAATGCCTCACCTTGCATTATGTATGATGCAAACAAAATCTTTTTATCATCCTGGCATCTCAAGACAGCAAATGCTTTTTCCATCTCTGTAAGCCAATTGTCTGCTTCCAACGGTTCTGTAGTCCCCTTGAAAGCGGGATGAGCCAGCCTCTTAAATTCAGCTATACTGCTATGCTGTTCACACTGTTCCCCTCGTCCTTGCTGTGGTTGTGTCTAAGGCAACTGCGCTCGTTGTTGGAGCAACTGCTGTTGCACCTGCTGTTGCATTTGCATAAGGCCCACTATGGTCTGCATAACCTGGCCTAGGCCCGGTTCTTGTTATCCTGTCTAAGTATCACTAGCAGGATTGACGACTCTCTCCTGTTGAGGGGTGCTACCAACTTGTTGGGGTGTAGTGTCATTTTGCGGGTTAGGTGCCTTATTAGTAGCTCTGCGAGTAGTCTTTCTCATCCAATGTGGAGGCATCCTGACCTATGTCTATCAGATAGCAGCATGCCAATAATAAGCTTACCAGTTCATTACAAGTACATAAAATGGTTGCTACAATCATCATAAACTAACGTCCCAATGTCCCTAGTGTCTACCCATCTACACTCATGTCATGTCAGATTTTCTTATCTCATAATTTATCCAATTATGCTCTGATACCACTTAAGTTGTCACGCCCCCGGCTCGAGATCGCGAGCCGGGGGTCCGCGCCAACCGCCGCACCGCGCCAACCGCCGCACATCCGTAGAAAACTCTCCCTATGAGCATGCAAGGCATCTAAACTAAACATCTTAACTATATATATATATATCTAAAATAATTCAGCTGACATAAATGCAATCTTACTCCATTGACTGACCCAAATTATATAGTCTCATAGTTCTAAATACGCAGCGGAACAATAAAGATAAAACATCAATTTAAATAAAGCCTAATTTAGGATAACTTGTCTTCAGTTCTTCTAGTCGCTCTTCCATTTTAAATCCCCGATAGGTTAGTTCTCGGAATCTATAAAAACAACAAAGAAATTGTATAATAAGCTAGATAACCCAGTAAGTAATAAACACCTTAACTAGTCAATTCATATAATAACATAAAATATAAATACAAATTACGATGAATCAACGTAATAACATAATCAATTCCTTTTCAAGCACAAATTCATTAAAATTCGTATTTTTCAAAATATCTATATACATAATCATAAATCTGATTCGAAACAAATCACATTCATCTCATCAGCCTTTAGCTACGACCACACTTATACCCTGTGGCTAGGCCAGAAACTGAACCGCACTTATACCCTGCGGAGTGGGCCAGAATACCGCACTTATACCCTGCGGAGTGGGCCAGAATACCGCACTTATACCCTGCGGAGTGGACTAGAATACCACACTTATACCCTGTGGTGAGGCCAGAATTGCCAATGCATAACCCCCAATTGGCAGGGTCCAGAACATAGTCAGGCTGAGAGTTCCAAATCTAATGCACATCAAAATTTTTTTTGTAACAAAATAGATATATCATAATCCAATCTAAATATGCATATATGATGTAATATATATATTTTTCATTCAAATCATCATCTCGTAAAATTCATAAATCACATATAAATTCACTTAACAATTTATTCGATGCAAAAATAATATTATATAAATAAAGAGTCTAGAAAAGGTAGTTCATTACTTACATCGAATGCGATTCACAACAAATCCAATTAATCTCACAAATTCCTCGCAGAACCTAATATCCAAAAATCATATTCTTCTTTTAAAATTCATCACAATATATATATAACTTAAATTTTAACATTCTCCCAAGGCTGACCCTGCCAAGGTGTCTAGCACCCCGGTTTCGAGTTCATACCCATAGACCACCCTCTTCCCTTTATTTTATTATTATTATTTTTATTTTCTTTCTTTCATTCATTTCTTTTTTTTTCTTTTCTTTTCTTTTCTTTTCTTTTCTTTTCTTTTCTTTTCTTTCCTTCTCTTTTCTTTTTTTCTTTTCTTTTTCTTTTATTCTCTTCTCTTCTTCTCCCGAAGCTTCCTCTCCTTTCTTTCTTTCTTTTTCTTCTTCTTCTCTTCTCCTCTCTTTTCTTTGGCGGAACAGGGGACCCATACCCCCCATTTCCTTCCTTCTCCGTCGGACTCAGGGGCGGCTGTGGTGGCCAACCCCGTTGGCGGCAAGGGGTGGCGAAGCAAGTGCGACCACCCCCAGTGGCTGGCGGCGGCGCACAAGGACGACGGCGAGAGGACATGCCCGAACAGGGCTCTTCTGTTTTTGGGTAAAAATTCCGACGATGGCCGACTCCAAAACCATGACAAATCATGGCTAAATATCACGGAAGGAAGAGAGGAAAGTTAGAAACCCTTACCTTAGCCTCCGACGAAGACCGGCGATTCTCTTCCTCTCCGGCGGCAATGGAAGAAGAGGAAGACCACCCGTGCCTCCCGATTTTTAATGGCTCTCTCTTCTTCTCTCTCGGCCGGCAGCCCAAGGAAGAAGACCCCCCAACGCGGCGGCTTTGCTTCGGATGGCTTCAAGGGGAGGAAGAAGCCCTAGAAAACCAGACGATCCTGGCTTCTTCGGGATGATTTCTCCCTTCATCTCGCGCCCTCACGTGCGACGCACGCGAGGCTGAAATTTGGGCTGGGCCGGTCAATGGACCGGGCCCAGTTTCAGGGTCTCACAATATATATATTAAATAAATATACAGATGTATACCTGAGGTGATATCATCAACATCAGAGCCAGAGGGTGAATGGACGTTTGATAAATCAGAATTGTCCCCGCTATCCATGTCACTCGCATCTGCATTAACATTGCTTTCTGACGCTCTTTTCCTGTTACTTTCTTTACGTTTTCTAGGAGTATTTTTTCTTTTTTCCATAGAAGATGAATACTTGCAAATAATTATAGAGTTCATGATGAGACATAAAACATTGCCCAAAAATTCAAAAAGGACTGCCCTTATTTCTTCATGCTATTCTGTTTTTTGTTTCTTATCTCTTCATGCTATTCTGTTTTTGTTTAGAATCAGCTTGGTTGTTTTTGTATCTGTTTTCTCCGATGACCTGCAGTAGCAATTACAGATCAAAGGACCATTTTCAGAACAACAGCTTCAGTTATTTGGAGGTTGGTAACATCAGAACATTATGCTGTGGCTGAAAATGGAGACTAGAACATTCAATCTTAAACATTTAATCTACAATCAACATAATTTCCTTGCAACAAGTAATATGTCCTCAGATAGCATGAGTTTTTATGGTAAAACAGTGGGAAGATAAGTTAGGATAGAGGCTATTTTTAGGACTACTACTTGCCTTGGCCCTTCACATTCTTCTCCTAGCTGCTAGATACATGATTGGTGTTTTTTTTTTTTAGTACAATGGTAGCTCATGTCAATCTAGTATGAGTACTACCAGCAGAGTTAAGAAAAATAAAATGACACAGGAGTGTAGGGGTAGGGTCGGATGCTGTCCACAAAACTTTTTCCGAATGATGAGAAGCAAAGGAGGCGACCCAATCGGCAGTCCTGTTCGCCTCCTAGTAAACATGAGCAATCTGGATAGAATGATATCCAGACACTAATTTCTGAATATCTCTTAGTAATGGATGGCCATCGCCCTATCAATCAGCCTGTCGAATCTAGCCAATCATCATAGGAGAGTCAAATGCCGAATCAGTGGTTCAAAGCATAGGAATTGTCTGGTGTTGGTCTCTTGGCAGTATGAAGGACCATCTGGTCCAGGCCTGGGGGGTCTTTTTTTTTTTCTCCTGTTAGGATTTGAGTTTTTCTTCTTTAAATATTTTTTGGTATGACTCTTCTCTGTCATCCTCTGCTCTACTAACTCAGATATCACGATCAGTCAAAAATGAGAAAATGACAAGAGACAATGTATTTCAACAGTGACAGCTGCGTCAGTGTCAAAATAATCACAAGTTTTCTACCATGCAGAAAATGAAGCATGAATGGTGCAAATAGACTTAAAGGGTAATACTCACAGTTCCTCATGTGGGGATGGATGTTCAAATTTTGGTCGCTGTCAAAAAATGAAGCATGGTTTGACCAAAAAAAAAAAATGAAGCATAGTATAATGCATCAATAATTTATGTTGGGAATTTATGGCTCCATATAGAAATCAAGACAAGAGAAAAAAGGACAAAGTCTAAGCCTTTTTAGGCATGCATCCATTACTGATAAGCACCCACTTCTCCTTGGCTAAGTGAAGTGCTTCCACATCTCCATCATCATACAATATTTATAACACGAATTTATATTAAAATTTAGACAATAAAAGTTCTAATTAGGCAAAAATTTGGAGAAAAAAAGGTGGAAACATTGTAAAATGAGAGAAATTAACTTGGAAAAGTTGGAAGGAATAATCATATTTCACAACTTAAATTATGTTTACTTAACGACAATTACATCAGGTATCTATCAATACTCATGACATCCCATGAAATTGGACAAATTCAGTGATGTTATGCTTGGTTTAACCCAGAATAAGGAAAATCTGCAAAAACGATGATGATTTTTTATTAGATGCTAGACTCTATTGTCTACAATAAGGGTAAAAGCTTTATCTTGCAATCTCAACAACAATGTTTCCAAGTAGTGTTCGTATGGCCCATACGAGTGAGTACATATCGCCTCCCCGTTTGACCCCGTTTGATCAGGCCAGCAGAACTGTGTCAGAGTGGGTAAACGACCAGCCTAATGACAGGTACAGGCCCATATTACAGTTTTTAGAACCTTGGTTAATATCAACATAGATCATCTAAACCTAACAATAAATTTGTGGTAAATTGTGATATTTTGTAAAACATTGAGACAAAATAAAACAAAGCAAGTTTGTTGAGTGTTTGGCCATTCGAATGGCACTTTCCCTAAGATGGCCAAGGAGATCAAAACAAAGCAAGTTTGGGTTCCTAAGATCGATGGTGGTGACAAAGTGGTGCCTAAGGTGGGTTCTACTAGTGAAGGTGAATGGCAAGAAGTTACAAGGCGTAAAAAAGCAAAGTCACCGGTGGAATGTGGGGTACCTTCAACTCCTCATTGTGAGAATAAAGGGTTGACAGCACCTTGTGGGCATGAATTGGAATCAACACCATCTAATGCGATTGTTTTACATTCACCTAGCTCGGAGAGGATGGATGAGAAGTCCATGCTTCCATTCATTGCTTTTGAGAACCTTCAGGATAATGTGGAATTTGAAGAGGGAGAGTGTTATTTTGAAAATGATGTTGAAGAGCATACACCCAAAATGGATGAAGCTACTCCACAAATAGCTAGCTATTTGTGCTGATGGTGCTACTACTCCTATGGCTAATTAGTTGGCTATTAAGGCAAAGGACTCGCTTGAAGTTGGCTATTAAGGCAAAGGACTCGCTTGAAAAAAAGAAGATGAAAGGGTCAGGTGGCAAGGGCAAGAAAGGGCGGAAATACTACTCCCCGAGGGGGGGTAAATGGAGGTAATCCTTTATGGAGCTTGATTTCTCTCTCTTTTCTTAGTATTAATGATTATTGGATGTTGGAATGTTAGGGGTTTGAATGACCCTTTCAAGCATTTAGAAGTGCAACAACTTATTCGAAAGGAAAGACTGTCACTTTGTGGTTTGGTGGAAACTGAAGTTAAAGAGAGAAATAAAGAAAAGGTGGTGAACACCATCTTTCGAAATTGGGGTTTACTTTGCAATTATAATGCTTCTTCTCATGGATGGATTTGGATTGGTTAGAATCCTCAGGAGGTGGATGTTGTTCTTATAAATTCATCCGACCAAGTGATGCATGTGTGTGGAGTGATTGATTATAACCCTATTTGATTTTGATGAGCTCAAAGCATTTGAGTATATCTTATGTTGTACTAATGAATTCAATCTAGTGTTTCAGTCAAATACTTGTAAATTTATGGTTAAGTGTCTCTAGATTTGGTTCAATACATTTTGGATAAGTAAAGAACTCAATTTGAACCAAAGTCTGAGACTCGAGTCGACTCCTGTACATTACGAGTCGACACCGACTGAGAACAGACAGACGGACAGAAAGATCCATCTCAGAACCTGTCAACGAGTCGACTCCTGAAGAGCGCGAGTCGACTCCGATGCTTGCCGAGTCGACTCCAGGGTAGTACGAGTCGACTCCAGAGAGTTACAGACAGAAAGACAGAGAAGTTATTTTAGACCCTGAGAGCCGAGTCGACTCCCGAAGAACTCGAGTCGACTCCGATGGTTGGCAGGTCGACTCCAAAGGAAGCGAGAGTCGACTCCCAGTGTGATACAAGGCAAAAGTCAGAGAGCAAATTTCGGACACTGAGAGCCGAGTCGACTCCCGCAAAGTTCGAGTCGACTCCAAGACAGCGCGACCCCAAAAGACAGAAGACGGTATTTTCGTCTCTGAGAGGCGAGTCGACTCCAAGACAGTTCGAGTCGACTCCAAGGCAGCGCAACCCCAAAAAGACAGAAGACTGTTTTTCGGATACTGAGAGCCGAGTCGACTCCGAAATAGTTCGAGTCGACTCCAAGACGGCACGAGTCAAAAGACAAAAGATCGGGAGTTCGGACTCTGAGCGCCGAGTCAACTCCCAGAATTTTCGAGTCGACTCGAGTGAGCAAACTTGAAAAATGCATCCCTGGATTCCTTACGTCGAGTCGTCTCCAAAAGTGCCAGGTCAGCTCCAGACTTTGGGAAGTCGACTCCGGGTTAAGTCGAGTCGACTTCCAGTCGAGACAGCACTTTAATTCAAATTCGGAACAGTTGCCGAGCCGTCTCCAGAAAAGCACGAGTCGACTCCTGCAGCAGCCGAGTCGACTCCAGATCGCGCAAGTCGACTCCGATCCCAACAGAAACATTGTCAGGATGTGCAGAATGTGCAGAACGGCTAGGAGATTGTGTCTAATGGCTAGTTTTCGTGGGGAATGGCTTAAATAGCCACAGAGAACTGTAGCAAGGGAGAAGTGACATTCCATTCAAAGAAAACAAAGAATCTTCACCTATCAAAGGATTTCAAAGGAAAAGAAGGAAGAGGGGCATTAAACTCCATCCAACCAACTCTTTCCAGCATTAAAGAAGTCTCCTTCAGTCATCAAGTCTTCGAGACACTCAAGAGGAGACCCCGAGTTCGAGAAGCCCTCCTCTACATCTTCATAAATTTGTTTGAGGGCTCTTAACTTCTCTCTTATTTATATCGCTGAATATCTGCTTGTTAAGAAGCTTTATTTTTCTGTTAGCTTTTGTTCAAACCATTTGTTCCTTACGTGATTCAATCAGGGGATTGAATCAAGGGTGTAAAGATTTGTTGGTGAGCCTAGGTTGAAACCAACGGTGTAAGGGTTTGATTGTGATCCCGAAAAAACAATCGGGTGGTTCTAGTCGGTGAGCCTGGAAAAACTGACCGAGTTCGTTGTGATCTCGTAAAACAACAAGTTAGGTTGTGAGCTTGTAAAACAACCGGCTGTAATCCAAGGGGTTATAGTGAATTTCCAAGTGAGGCTTGGGGAGTGGACGTAGGAGCAAGGGTTAGCTCCGAACCACTATAAATTTCCTTGTGTTTGTGATTGCTTTGTTGTCTCTTTCTTTCATTTCATTCACTGCACATAGCATCTAATTAATCCACTTACAAAAAGTATTAATTAGTTATTCACAAACCTTTTAATTGCAATAATTATTTTAAAACCCAATTCATCCCCCCTCTTGGGTTGTCTATCTGGGCAACAATGTGCATGTTAGCGATCTTGCTAAAAATTCCTCTTTCATTGTCTCGATTGTATATGGTGATAATTGCCCTATTAAGCGGAGTGAATTGTAGGTTGATTTAGTTTCTCACAGTGTGGGATGGGAATCTTCTCCATGGGTGCTCATGGGGGACTTCAATGCTATAAAGTCACAAGAGGAAATGGTTCGGGGCTCTCTTAGTTGGCCTTCTTGGCAGAATGACCTTGCTACTTGTTTATTTCAATCTGGCATAAGTGATTTACGACAGAATGGCTGTCTCTTCACGTGGTCTAATTGGCAGGACAATGCTCCTATTATGAAGAAGCTAGACCGGATCCTTGCCAATTTGACATGGGAGTGTGACTTTTCAGGCTCTGAAGCTTACTTTCCTCCCTCCGGTGTTTCGGATCATTCTTTAATGGTGGTAACACTTGCTGCCTTACCTTCGCACAAAACACCATTTAAATTCTTTGATCTTTGGGCTGATCATCCGCAATTTCTATCCGTGGTAGCTAAGGCATGGGTTATAGATGTAAAAGGAAGTCCGATGTATCAACTATGCCATAAGTTGAAGCATTTGAAAGGGGAGTTGAAAAAGTTCAATAAGGAGTTCTTTGCAAATTTGCCTCGGTGAGTGGTGCGAGCTAAAGAGGCTTTGGAGGAGGGACAACGTATGATTCAGCGTCATCCCCTTGACTCGACTTTTCACACCGAGGAGTCAAGGCTCATTAAGGATTATTTGGAGTTGAGCAGAGCGGAAGAAAGTTTTTTGAAGCAAAAGGCTCGGGTTCAGTGGCTGAATTTGGAAGACAAGAATTCGAGGTTCTTCTTCCAATCTATGAAGCTTTTTCAGAGTCATAGCAAGATCACATCTATTTCTACTGATGATGGGGCTTGGGTGGAGACTCCGGGTGAGGTCAGTGACACCATTGTGCAGTTCTTTCAGAATCTTCTAGGTTCTCATGAGGTTGCGGGTGTTGATGAGGATATGCTTTAGCGAGTCCTTCCAAAGCGGCTCACTGAGATTCAGAGGGAGGATTTAGATCAATCTGTTTCAGATGACGAAATAAAGATGGTGATATTCTCTTTGAAGGACAACAAGGCTTTCGATCCGGATGGTTTTAGTGCTGGCTTCTTTAAGAAGGCCTGGAATATAGTTGGGAAAGATGTCATAGTGGCTATCCAATCTTTTTTCTCCTTCGGGCATCTTCTGAAACAAGTAAATGCTACAATACTTTCTTTGATTCCTAAGGTTCAAAACCCTACCAAGGTAAAGAACTTTAGACCAATTTCTTGTTGTAACACTATTTACAAGTGTATTGCAAAGCTCATAGCAAATAGGGTGAAGGTGGTACTTTCAGGATTGGTGGGACCTTTCCAAACGACCTTTGTTGCAAGTCGTCGTATTAGTGATAATATTATCCTCTGCCAAGAGTTAATGCGGAACTATCATCGCTCTGGTGGCTCTCCGAGATGTGCTCTTAAGGTGGATCTAATGAAGGCATATGACTCCGTTCGGTGGGATTTTTTACTGGCTGTATTACGTGTTATGGGGTTTCCGGATAGAGTTGTTAGATGGATTGCGGAGTGTATCTCCACTACTCGCTTCTCCATCTCTATTAATGGCGAACTTCATGGATTCTTCCCTGGGGGTCGGGGCTTGCGGCAAGGGGATCCTATGTCACCTTATCTTTTTGTCCTAGCCATAGGGTCCAGTACCATTAGCGTTGTGAAAAGGAAAAGATCTCTCACTTGTGCTTTGCAAATGATCTTATGATTTTCTGTAAAGCGAATTTGGCTTCTGTGTCTTTGATCGGTGGTTGTCTTCAGCAATTTCGAGACTTCTCTGGACTTATACCAAATCCAAATAAGAGCAGCATGTTCATTTGTGGAGTGCCTTCCGAGCTTTGAGTGCAGCTTTTGGATATCCTCGGGTATAATGAAGGAGCGCTTCCGATTAGGTATCTTGGTGTGCCACTTATAACGACTAAGTTAAAGGCTACTGATTGTAAGGTGTTGGTGGACCGGATTATTGCCAAAACTAAGAGTTGGACTTGCTGTGCTCTCTCCTTTGCAGGTAGATTACAACTCATCAAATATATTTTGTTTTCCATCCAAGTTTATTGGTCCTCCTTATTCATCTTGCCCAAATCAATTATTAAGAAGGTGGAATCCACTTTACGCTCTTTTCTTTGGAAGGGTTGTGAGCTTAGCACTAGAGGTGCGAAGGTAGCATTGGACAATATTTGTTTGCCTAAGGAGGAAGGGGGTTTGGGCATTAAGAACATGGTGACTTGGAATAGGGCAGCCATGACCAAACACTTATGGGCTCTCTATAATGATGACGGTAACTCTCTTTGGTCTTCTTGGGTTCGCTCTTATCTTTTGCGAGGCAGAAGTATTTGGGAGATCAAATGCCCCAGGGATTGCTCTTGGAGTTGGCGGAAGATTCTTAGTCTTCGCAGCCTTGTCCGATGGAACATGAGATTGTTAGATGTATGCCCTAGAAGCCAATTTTGGCTGACACATTATTAATTCTAGGACATAATTTGTACTTGACTTTATTATTATCGAATAAATGAAAGGCATCTTTTTCATTCATATTATTATTGTGTCTATGAATCGTCCAAGGAATTAATAAGATGATGATGCATATTCTCAAGAGTTGAGAATTTGAACCATGTATTATTAGTGATTAATTTCTAAACGCTCCTGATCGATGGATGATCACGAGGACGGTGATCGATCTGATGAGATCAGTGCACACATTACTTTTCCTATGGATGGACGAGACTCGCATCCACGGTGTAGGGACACTGAAGTAATAGTGCAGGTGCTTGTTAGAGAACAAGGGTACTGAGCGTGACCAATACAAGAAGTCACTTGGATGTCTATCCACTCGTCAGTGACTTGCTTGATGTTGCAGTAGTGTGACTGGTCCTTTGACCTGCGATGCTTCGGCTACTCACAGTGAGGTTATTGTAGTTTGACTGCACACATACATGGTCTCTAGCCATATGGGTCCATGCAGTGTAGATTGGCTGCAGTAGGTTCACTGTAGGAGTAGGGTATGCACCTATAAGGAATCTATCGACCTTGATAGATAAGGAGAGATCCTATGTGATTTATAAGACTGAGTTCGTAAGACCTCGGCCGGGGCAGTATGCACAGTGAAGAAAGAGTTTTCCACTCTCGAACTTAAGTCGAATAAATCTTTACATATGACAGACGATGGGGTTTGACGAGTTATCCATGACCTCCGTCTTGTAGGGATCCACGATAGTAGGACTGTATCACATGATAACTGCACCTAGAGGTTCATCATTCTATTCTGCTGGGGTAGCCACTACATGCTGCTAGGTGTCACTGGTGGATGGTGGGACTCACAGGGATTATCTCGATGATCGATTAACCCTAATGAGTAGAGTTGGAATCGTTCCAATCCCACTGAAAGAAGTTTTCAATGATATTGTGATAAAATATCATAATATATCTCACTACCAGTCAGAATAGAACCTATGGGATCACACACACTAGAAGTATTAACCGATTCGATGGTTGAATCGTGATTAGGAATCACAAGTAATCAATTCGATTGATATTCAGTTGAAGAAGGAACAAAGAAAATTAATTAATTGGACTTAAACACAAATCCTACTTCGAGTAGGATTCCTAAAGTCCTAATTGGATTAGGACTGGGAATCCTAATTGAAGTAGGACTGGGATTCCTACTTGTAGTAGGATTCCTACAATCATAATTTGATTAGGAGTTTTGAATTAAAATTGGATTCCTACTTGGAATAGGATTCCTAGAGTCCTAATCGGATTAGGACTTCGGATTCAAATTAGAGTCCTAGTTGAATTAGAACTAAAATTAAATAAGTCCTAATTGGATTAGGATTTCATAAGTCCTAATTAATTGTTAATCTAATGAATCAACATGACTCCTAATTGGGTTAGGATTGAAGAGTTCAATTGAGTCATGGTTCATTCAAGTTCTAATTGGATTAGGACTAGTATAGATTGAACCCAATTGATTCATGATTTGGTTAATCCTAATTAGATTAGGACTAAACTATGAGAAGGACACCTAATCCTCCTTGGAGGAGGATTAGGTTAACCAAGTAAGAGGGGCATGAGCCCCTCTCCTCTTGATTGGTGCGGCATGAAGAGAGGGGGTCGGCGCCCCCTCTTGGAAATAAGTCAAGGGCTCCTAACTTGTAGGAGCCCTTCATGTCTTTAAAAAGGGAGGTGGGGGCAGCTAGGGCATGCATTAGAAGCCCTCCTCCTCTCCAATTCGTGGCCACCCTTCTCTCCTCTTGGATCAGCCGCAAGCAAGAAGGAAAAGGGCCTTGATAGTCTTCTTCTTCCTCCTTCGTTTGGGATTAGGGCTGGAAGTGGGCCGGGCCGGGCCGGGCCAAACCCCTACCCAAGCCCGGCCCGAAATTCTTTTCCGGGCTTCGGGCCGTGCCGGGGCCCGAACAATTTTAAAGGAACAAGGCCCGAGCCTGGCCCGAGCCCGGCCCGAGCCCGTTTGGGCCAGCCCGATGACGAGCCCATTTGGGCCAGCCCGATGACGAGCCCGTTTGGGCCAGCCCGATGACGAGCCCGACCCGATCCCGAGCCCGGCCCAGTTTACAGGATTATATATTAATACATGTGTTTTGCAGAAGTTAAAAATGGAAAAAATTGTCAGTATCTAGGGTAGATCTCTATTTTGCTTGTCTTACATGGATTATTGGTTACCTCCTATTCTTATGAGTTATGAACTGTCTTTTACTACTCGGTAAGCAATTGCTGCAATTCACATGCTAATTTTATCAGTTCCATATATTATTTATGCTTGTCTTACATGCTTTCTCCATTCGAATTACAGGTTGGCGTCATGTTTCAAAAGCTGGTATCTGATGATCATACTCTAAAAGTGACAGATATTTTGATAAAAGAAGGAAAGGGATTACTTCCAAATAGAGAGAGCATTAGAGACTATTCTTATATAGCAGAAAAATGATTATTGTGCTTTGGTTCAAGAAAGTGTAGACATTGTACATCTCAGCACAAGCATAAATAATGTGTGGAGGCGTGCTTACACATGCTTCGACAAATGTGTAGTAGTATTGTAGTAAGGAGCCCATACCTTTGGATTGCATTGCTGAGGTAAAGTTAATACGCTCAAATGACAGATCACCTGCACGGCTGCACAGAGGATAATTTCACAGAGGTGTATGTCCAAATACAAGTACATGAAAACATACAAGCAAAAATGTCGACAAGCAAACAACCTACTCAACTTAAATCAAATATGAGATGGACCAAATAGGCAATCAGACAGATCATTAACAAAATAGCATCTGATGGTTTGAAGATAACTTGCAAAAAAATTCATTCCATGCAACCAACTGCAACGATACAACTGAAACCAAACAAAAGGATTCCATCAAAAACAGGAGAATAAAAAAAATCATCGGCCTGAAGTCGTTGTTCCCTGCACAATAATATATTCATCATATCCATGTAATAGAGAAACCCCCTGAAGTCAGCTTCAGGCCTGCAGTTCAAAAACATACAACTCTAATAAAATTTTGCAACAAATAACCATGATCCACATGAAAATACTCCATCAACAAACATACTTGATACTTGATACTTTAGGTATGAACTAGATCTGATGACGAGGGTATCGTCATTCAGTTCTCCCAAATTGCCCACTCCAGGAGTCCAGGGTGTCGTCATCTACATTCAACGTTACAGAACTCGAGCAATTTGCAACTGTTAACACACAAATCAATCATAAATGTTTAAATTATAAGTACAATAAGCAAATAAAAAATATTAGATAAATTTAAAAGATTTATATACCTTCATCATATTGTTCACGAAGCCAATCTTGGGTACACACTAAGGCTTCTACGGTAGAAGGGCTCAAAGAGCTTCGATACTGATCCACAACTCTACCACCAGTGCTGAATGCTGACTCAGATGAAATAGTAGAGACTAAAATAGCTAGAACATCTCGAGCCATTCTTGATAGTATAGGATAGACTGCTGCATTGCTCTTCCACCAAGCCAAGATGTCAAACTCCTTATTCTCCAAATCAGGAAGCACATCATCATCCAAATAACTATCCAACTCGGATCTCTTAGGGCATTTTGAAGAACTCTGACTTCTAAATTGAGCAAAATCCATACCAAATTTTTTTTGGAAGAAACTGAACTTATATCACCTTGTCCACCAAAATTAGATGTTCGCTCACTTGAACTCATAGAGGGATGCATTCTTGTTGCATCTACATACTCATTATACAATTTAAAAAGACAAGCACGAATATCATCAATCTTTTTCTTGCACTCCTCCAACTCAAATGCCTTTTGATAACAAAACTCTACAAATATCAACTTTGATCTGGGATCCAAAATAGAAGCAATTACCAACAAATTATTGCACTGAGACCAATATTTGTTAAACTTCTTTAGCATCTCATTTGTTAATTGCTTCACTGTTTCATCAGTATCGATACTTTCATCCATCAACAGAGCCCTAATTCCCCAAACTTCTTTTAGGTATAAATTGGATGTGGGATACTTACAACCAGAAAATACTTTAGTGGCATCAAGAAAGGCTTCTAAAAATTTAAGAATTATAGAAGCCTTTTTCCATTCATCATTGGTGGGGCATACACATGAATGCTCAGTTGCATATCTAATAAGAGCATCTTTATAACCAAGTGCATCATGCAACATTTCATAAGTAGAATTCCATCTTGTAGGAACATCCAAAGTGAGTCCTTTTCTAGCAGGAAGTCTCATATGCTGTAGAATTTCATTAAATGCTTGCATTCGAGATGGGGATGCAGAGATATATCTAACAATTTCTCTTATACATTCAATAGCTTCATGAATGATTTTCATTCCATCCTGAACCATAATATTTAATATATGTGCACAACATCTAATATGACTGTACTCCCCACTAAACAACATTGAATAACAAAAGTGATCTCGGAGCCTTCTCATTACAGCATCATTTGTGCTGCAATTATCCAAAGTAATAGCACATATTTTACAATCCAATTCCCATTCAACAAGACATTTTTTTACAGCATCTTCAATTGCAAAGCTGGTGTGAGGGTATGGAAGTTTCTTGAAACTAATAATCTTCTTATACAGAGTAAAATCAGAATCAATATAATGTGCTGTGAAAGAAATGTAACCAATTTTTTGATTTGATGTCCAAATATCAGTAGTGAAACTAACCCGAGAACTTAGGTTCTTAAATACATCATGCAATTTTTTCCTCTCTTCTTGATACAAAGCCATACAATCATGTTTTACAGTCTTACGACCCATAATTTTGAATAATGGCTGAAGAGATTTCATAAAATTCAAAAAAACAGTGTGCTCAACAATACGAAATGGAAGCTCAGCACATATGATAAATTTTGCAAAAATTTTTCTACTCTCTTCTTGATTGAATTTGAAACACTTTATCGGATCTTTTGAACTTGGTAGCAAGAGCAACTGATTAGTTGGATTCTTTTGATACTTCTTGCAAACATTTTCAAGATGGCGTTTTAGATGACTCGTTTCTCCTTTAGTGCTCTCACTTAAAACTTTTTTACAATATTTGCACTTAGCTATTGATCCTTCAGAATTTTTTTCCTCGATAAAGTGATTCCATACCCAAGATCTTTTTTTAGAAGAATTGTCACAAACATTTTCAGCAGTATCTTCATTTCTATCATCCTCATTCCTTAAATCTTCAACAGTCTCATTTTCACCCACTTTAGAATGAGACATTAGTAAAAATAATCTGCCCAAATAACAAAATAAACATCACAAATTTAACCTATAGCATCAGATATGTACGAAAATTTAAAACTCTTGTTATTGACAAAGTTAAATGTTAATAGTTATAGCTAGAATGACACTAGTTAAATGTTAGACATTCTATTTTTCATTCTTTTGAAACTGTGGATCCAAAATGTCAGCCAAAACGTTGGCCAATTTTTAACATGATTATGGATGTTTTCTTTCAGTTTCTGCTCATTTTGATTATATTCGGTTTCATTTAAAATATAAAGAAATTAGATCAGAATTAAGAATATGACCTTCAACTATCTAAGAATTGAGAATTACATGAGTAGGTTATTCAGCCAAAGATGTACTTAAAGATGCACTCCAGAATTTGATGGTGATGTGCCAGCACGTAAGAAGAAAAGGCATATTCTTAATTCTGCCCTCTGTCATTTAAGATATTTGTATTCTTAATCCTTGCCCCATGAGGTCTCACTCTGTTTTAGATACTCTGCCCTCTGTCACTTTGTCTGTTCACCGGTGAAGTATATGATTTAAGATATTTTTAACCAAGAAAGAAACCCCTTAGACATGCAAAATAAACCTTCCTATCAGTCATTTTATTCTATAGCAGAACATTAGTAGAAGACAAGGCACAACCAAATATCCTGTAAGGCTGTAACTCATTCAGCTTTTGCACATTGGCCAACTCAAGAGACTGATAATGATCAGATGATTAATTGAGTATGAGGCGTTGGCGGGAGAGAAGAGCGCACACCGGATGGCCGGAGCAGGAGGTGGGAGGTTGGGCATCGGTGACGGTGAGGGGCGAGAAATCCGCTAATCATCCCAGGAAAACAGCAAAATCAGAAGTAGGGACCCTAACCTGAGAGCCGCCGACGACGAGCCGACGATGACGAGCCGACGACGCCTCCACCGGACCCTAGATGACGACGACGACGGTCGACGAGCTCTGGCCCTCTGCAAATCGCGATTCAGCAAGCCCTAAACCGGAGCAGGAGGTGGGAGGTTGGGCATCGGTGACGGTGACGGGCGAGAAATCCGCAATCATCCCAGGAAAACAGCAAAATCAGAAGTAGGGACCCTAACCTGAGAGCCGACGACGACGAGCCGACGACGACGAGCGGAGAAACCCTAGCACTCGACGAGCCGCCCCCGACGAGCCTCCCCCGCTCTCGTCTCGCCTCTGCACTCGACGAGCCGACGACGACGAGCCGACAACGCCTCCACCGGACCCTAGACGACGACGACGACAACGAGCCTCCACCGGACCCTAGACGACGACGACGACGACGACGGACCCGGTCGACGAGCTCTGGCCTTCTGCAAGCCCTAAATCGGTTACCCAAGCAGCCAGCCAGCCAAGCTTAAGTCTTTATTACCCAAATGGAATTCGGGCCGTGATGTTGGGCTTGGTTCGGGCTGGCATTGGGCTCGGGCTTGGTCCGGGCCCGGGCCGGGCCAATGGGAAACCCGAGCCCGGCCCAAAATAAAATTAGGCTTAAGTTTGCAGCCCGAGCCCGGCCCGACATTCATTGGGCCTAGCCCATAGCCCGGCCCGCAGGCGGCCCGACCCGATGGGCTTCGGGCCGGCTCGAGCCCACTTCCAGCCCTATTTGGGATTCAACACAAGGAAAAGGAAAGGCTGCATCTAGCCTTTTGGATCTTCTCCCTTGATCCCTTCATCTTCTTCCTCCTCCCTCTATCAGCATCAAAGTTATCTCTGCAAGGGAGCTAGCACCCCGGAGAGATAGAAAGCTTGGATCGGTTCCTGCTTCGTGTGGATACCCGTAGAGGCCGGGCACTTGAACGGCTTCAAGCGAACCTTCATCCAAAACCACGATCATCAGTTTGGCGGTGATCATCTAACCCGCACAAGGTGAAGATCCGATCTTTCTAAAGTTTTAAAAGGTTTTAATCCTTACCCATCTACGAACGGTTATCGAACGACGTTCATAGCGATGAACGTCGATCCCGCTTATGCCGATTCCGCTGCATCTGATTTTTTTTTAATTTTCTGCGGCATGGGCGGGTTTCCCAACAGTGGTATCAGAGCCTAGGCTTCGTAGATTAAGGTAAGAATTAATTATCTAAAGGCATCTTAGATCTGAAAATTAAAGGATTATGCGTGCTGAAAATTTCTGCATGCAGATTTTTCAGGGTTGCTGAATTTTTGCATGCTGATTTTTATGTGATAAGATGATGATTCTAATTGCATTGCTAATGAGATTACAAAGTTTAGAATCATGATTAGCATGATCAGCAACCTATGTCATAACATAATCAATTAATTCTCAGATCTGAAAATTATAATTGCTGCATATGGTGATGATCATAGGATTCAAACCCTTTTGGTATTAAATGTAAAGACCTGCGATGTGATCTGCAATGTCATGTAAATTTTTCAGATGCTTGCATGCATCTTATTTGATGTTTTGAGAGGCCTGCGTGCCTCCTAAAAGAAGATGTAATTTATTATTATTTTTATTTTACATCTGGTTGTATTTCTGTGATGTGATGTACGTCAACGATCAAGTTGAAGACAAGGCATGAGATGAACAGGGGTCTAAGCGGTTGATGGCGATTGGATCAAGAGTTGGTCAAGGATCAAATCAAGGAGGCTTGGAACCAATTTAAGAGTTGAAGACCAGTTGATCGATTGACGTGCATGTGCTTGTAATATGACCTAATTAGAATCCATGATCATCCAATTATTTAAAGTTTAGTTTTACTTATGCTGCGATTATAACTGCCTGCAATATGCCGTTTGCATGTGATGTGAATGAGAGTCGGGGTAGATAGGTTTACATGTGATGTAGCAACCCCAATTTGAGACCTAAATTAAAACCTCCTCAATCAAGTCGAGAGTGAACCGACATGAGCAAGTCATATTAGATTAATTGATCTAATTGGTGTCTAGGAAAGCATGAAAGGTGGTTATTAACCTTACTCTCTGAGTAAGGGGAGCCTCCCACCTGCTTACCTGGCCAATTGTTCGATTACCTCTTATGAAGAGCTCAAGTTGCAAACACTAAGACCTGATTAACCAATATTAAGTCAATAGGTCTTCCACTGTAGTAGAGCTGCTAAGGCTTTCTGATGTTGATTTGTCTCGGCTGGACACAGTGGTCAAGTTGCATCGGGGGGCTGGACCTCTCTATAGACATGAGATGTTGTAGGGTAAAGGTGGGGTTGGGCACCAATAACTGTTAGGTGAGGACCCAATGACGACTTTATTCCTACGGTTATACGGTGGGTCTGACTTAACTAAGAAATGGGACCAATAACTGTTAGGTGAGGTCTTCATGGCTTAGAGACCAAGTTAAGCACTGCAACATGCTTGAGAAGCATTGTACAAGAGTTGTACATTCATCAATCTATGTGTCACCAATAACTGTTAGGTGAGGTGGCATGTAAATTGGTGGGACCGCAGTACCCACTAGAAACCCTAGTCGTGTGGATTTCCGTTTTCCTACCAGGGAGTGTGAGGAATTCGAGAAAATAGTGGGAGTTACATTTGTTCTAAAAGACCTTAGAACAGATTAGGATCAAGTACAAAAGTCTAACTAGAATCTTTACTCTCTGCAGATCAATAATAAGCTCAAACCTTTGACCCGTATTCTTGAGACCAACCGATGACCGGAACCAATTACAAGGACTGGCTTAGAAACTCAAAATTGTTTTGACTGTGAGAAAATAGGCTACATACTCGATTCAGATATCCCCACACTACCAACACGTCCTACTGATGTTCAGCGTGAGATGCATCAAAAATGGTTGGATGATGACATTAGAGTAAATGCTATATGATGGCATCCATGTCAAATGAACTCCAATGCCAGCATGAAAATATGAAGACTGCTAGGGACATACTGGCACACCTGCAAGAGTTGTATGGTGAGCAGAGTCGCACAGCTCGTTTTGAAGTGTCCAAGAGGCTCTTCAAACAAAGATGCGCGAAGGGCAGTCTGTCCATGATCACGGTCTGACTATGATCAAGGACCTGAGGAGCTTGAGAAGCTCGGTATAACATGCACAAGGAATTGCAAGTGGATTTGATCCTACAGTCACTTCCTGATTCATTTGGTCAGTTTATAGTAAACTACCACATGAATAAGATTGAATGCACTAAGACTGAACTAATAAATATGTTGGTAACTGCTGAGGGAGCCTTGAAAGGTTCAAGGGGCAATGTCCTTGCTGCTGAGTTGACTTCTGGTTCCAAGAGAAAGTCTACTTGGAAGAAAAAGAAGCCTGCAAGAAGCAGAAGAAAGACAAGAAGCCAAAGAAGGAAGTTCAAAAGAAAAAGGCTAATGACAAAGAAAAATGTTTCCACTGCAATGTCGACGGCCACTGGAAGAGAAACTGTCCTTCATACCTCGAGAGCCTGAAGAACAAGAAAGGTGACACACCTTCAGAAGGTATAGACTTGCTCATAATTGAAACTAATCTAACGGTTTCTTCTACTTCTAGTTGGGTTATAGATTCTGGTTCTAGTGCTCATTTGTGCACTACCATGCAGGGTCTAAAGGAAAGTAGAAGGCTGGCGGAAGGTGCGGTAACCCTTCGGGTTGGCAACGGGGCAAAAGTTGCTGCTGTGGCTGTGGGCACCTACCATCTGCGACTACCGTCTGGTTTTAGTTTATTACTTAGAGACTGCTATTATGTACCTGCTGCTAGCAGAAATTTGATTTCTGTTTCATGTCTAGCACAGGAAGGTCATGTTTTTACATTTGACAAAGACTGCTGTTCTATTTATTTCAGAAATAAAATAGTTGCACGTGGTTTTATGATTGACAGTCTCTATCATTTGCATATGGATGTATCTGTAATGTGCTGAGCAAGAAGTGAGTGCCAAAGGATCCAAAGATCCAGGGATGAGATAAACCAAAATATTTGTGGCACCTCAGGCTTGGCCATATTGGAGAGGACAGAATGAATAAAATGGATAAAGATGGTGTTAGATGTATGCCCTAGAAGCTAATTTTTGGCTGACACATTATTAATTCTGGGACATAATTTGTATTTGACTTTATTATTATTGAATAAAGAAAAGGCATCTTTTTCATTCATATTGTTTTGTGTCTATGAATCGTCCAAGAATTAATAAGATGATGATGCATATTCTTAAGAGTTAAAATTTGAGCCATGCATCATTGGTGATTAATTTCTGAATGCTCCTGATCGATGGATCATCACGAGGGGTGATCGATCCGATGAGATCAGTGCACACATTACTTTCTTATGGATGGACGAGACTCGAGTCCACAGTGTGGGACACTGAAGTATAGTGCAGGTGCTTGTTAGAGAAAGGGTACTGAGCGTGACCAATACAAGAAGTCACTTGGATGTCTATCCACTCGTCAGTGACTTGCTTGATGTTGCAGTAGTGTGACTGGTCCTTTGACCTGCGGTGCTTCGGCTACTCACAGTGAGGTTATTGTAGTTTGACTGCACACATACATGGTCTCTAGCCATATGGGTCCATGCAGTGTAGATTGGCTGCAGTAGTTCACTGTAGGAGTAGGGTATGCACCTATAAGGAATCTATCGACCTTGATAGATAAGGAGAGATCCTATGTGATTTATAAGACTGAGTTCGTAAGACCTCGGCCGGGGCAGTATGCACAGTGGAGAAAGAGTTTTCCTCTCGAACTTAAGTCGAATAAATCTTGACATATGACAGACGATGGGGTTTGACGAGTTGTCCATGACCTCCGTCCTGTAGGGATCCACGATAGTAGGACTGTATCACATATAACTGCACCTAGAGGTTCATCATTCTATTCTGCTGGGTAGCCACTACATGCTGCTAGGTGTCACTGGTGGATGGTGGGACTCATAGGGATTATCTCGATGATCGATAAACCCTAATGAGTTGAGTTGGAATCGTTCCAACCCATTGAAAGGAGTTTTCAATGATATTGTGATAGAGATCAAATATATCTCACTACCAGTCAGAATAGAACCTATGGGGTCACACACACTAGAAGTATTGACCGATCCGATGGTTGAATCGTGATTAGGAATCACAAGTAATCAATTCGATTGATAAGTTGAAGAAGGAACAAAGGAATTAATTAATTGGACTTAAACACAAATCCTACTTCGAGTAGGATTCCTAGAGTCCTAATTGGATTAGGACTGGGAATCCTAGTTGGAGTAGGACTGGGATTCCTACTTGGAATAGGATTCCTACAATCCTAATTAGATTAGGATTTTGAATTCAAAATTGGATTCCTACTTAGTAGGATTCCTAGAAATCCTAATTGGATTAGGACTTCGGATTCAAATAGAGTCCTAATTGGATTAGGACTAAAATTAAAATGTCCTAATTTGGATTAGGGTTTCTTAAGTCACAATTAATTATTAATCTAATGAATCAATAAGACTCCTAATTGGATTAGGATTGAAGAGTTCAATTGAGTCAAAATTGATTTAAGTTCTAATTGGATTAGGACTTACCTAGATTGGATCCAAATTGGTTCACCCTTGGGCTAAGCCTAATTGGATTAGGGCTTGACCACATTAGGGCATCCAAACCTACTTAATGTGGATTAGGGTTTACCAAGAGGAGGGGCGCAAGCCCCTCCCCTTTTCTCCTTGGTGCGGCATGAAGAGAGGGGCCGGCGCCCCCTCTTAGGAAACTGTCTAGGGCTCCTAATTGTAGGAGCCCTAGATGGCTATAAAAGGGACAAGGGGCCGGCGCCCTAGGTGAATGAATCTCCTCCTTGCCGTGCCACCCTCTCCTTCCTTGGTTCAGCCGCAAGCAAAGGGAAAAAGAAGAGGGCGGCCCTCTCCTTCCTCTTCTTTCCAACGCAGGGAAAAGAAAGGCTGCAGGGGCTTCTTCTTCTTCCTTCCTCCTTCTTCTTCCTCCTCTCAAGCACATTCAAGAGTTGAAAGAAAGAGAGGAATCAGCCATCAAAAGAAGTCTTTGCAAGGGAGCTAGCACCCCGGGAAGACAAGAAGCTTTGATCGGATCTCTGCTTCGTGTGGATACCCGTAGAGGCCGGACATTGAACGGCTTCAAGCGAACCCTCCTAAAACCACGAACTTCAGTTTGCGGTGATCATCTACCCGCACAAGGTGAAGATCTGATCTTCTAATTAGTTTTAAAAGTTTTTAATTCTTATCTAACTACGAACGGTTAAACAACGTTCATGCGATGAACGTCGATCCCGCATGCCGATTCCGCTGCCATCTGATTTTTGAAATATCAGCGGCATGGGGGTTCCCAACAGTGGTATCAGAGCCTAGGCTTCGTAGATTAAGGTAAGAATTAATTATCTAAAGGCTTATTAGATCTGAAAATTGAATGATCATGCATGCTGAAAATTTCTGCATGCAGATTTTTCAGGGTGCTGATTTTTGCATGCTGATTTTTATGTGATAAAAAGATGATTCTAATTGCATTGTTAATGGATTACAAAGTTTAGAATCATGATTAGCATGATCAGCAACCTATGTCATAGATAATCAGTTAGTTTTCAGATCTGAAAATTATAATTGTTGCATGTGGTGATGATCATAGGATTCAAACCCTTTTGGTATCAAATGTAATGACCTGCGATGTGATCTGTATGTCATGTAATTTTTCAGATGCTTGCATGCATCTTATTTGATGTTTTGAGAGGCCTGCGTGCCTCCTAAAAGGAGATGTAATTTATTTTTATTTTTATTTTACATATCTGGTTGTATTTCTGTGATGTGATGTACGTCAACGATCAAGTCAAGATGATGCATGAGATGAAGGGGTCTAAGCGGTTGATGGCGATTGGATCAAGAGTTGGTCAAGGATCGAATCAAGGAGGCTTGGAACCAATTCAAGAGTTGAAGACCAGTTGATCGATTGACGTGCATGTGCTTGTAATACGACCTAACTAGAATCCATGATCATCACCTATTTAAAGTTTAGCTTTAATTATTGCTGCGATTATAACTGCCTGCAATGTGCCGTTTGCATGTGATGTGAATGAGAGTCGGGTAGATAGGTTTACATGTGATGTAGCAAACCCAATTGAGACCTAAATTAAAACCTCCTCAATCAAGTCGAGAGTGAACCGACATGAGCAAGTCATATTAGATTAATTGATCTAATTGGTGTCTAGGAAAGCATGAAAGGTGGTTACTTAATTAGGACCTTACTCTCTGAGTAAGGGGAGCCTCCCACCTGCTTACCTGGCCAATTGTTCGATTACCTCTTATGAAGAGCTCAAGTTGCAAACACTAAGACCTGATTAACCAATATTAAGTCAATAGGTCTTCCACTGTAGTAGAGCTGCTAAGGCTTTCTGATGTTGATTTGTCTCGGCTGGACACAGTGGTCAAGTTGCATCGGGGGCTGGACCTCTCTATAGACATGAGATGTTGTAGGGTAAAGGTGGGGTTGGGCACCAATAACTGTTAGGTGAGGACCCAATGACGACTTTATTCCTACGGTTATACGGTGGGTCTGACTTAACTAAGAAATGGGACCAATAACTGTTAGGTGAGGTCTTCATGGCTTAGAGACCAAGTTGCACTGCAACATGCTTGAGAAGCATTGTACAAGAGTTGTACATTCATCATCTATGTGTCACCAATAACTGTTAGGTGAGGTGGCATGTAAATTGGTGGACCGCAGTACCCACTAGAAACCCTAGTCGTGTAGGATTTCCGTTTTCCTACCAGGGGAGTGTGAGGAATTCGAGAAAATAGTGGGAGTACATTTGTTCTAAAAGACCTTAGAACAGATTAGGATCAAGTACAAAAGTCTAACTAGAATCTTTACTCTCTGCAGATACAATGTCAGCTTCAAACCCTTTGACCCGTATTCTTGAGACCAACCGATGACCGGAACCAATTACAAGGACTGGCTTAGAAACCTCAAAATTTTGGACTGTGAGAAAATAGGCTACATACTCGATTCAGATATCCCCACACTACCAACGTCCTACTGATGTTCAGCGTGAGATGCATAAAAAGTGGTTGGATGATGACATTAGAGTAAATGCTATATGATGGCATCCATGTCAATGAACTCCAATGCCAGCATGAAAATATGAAGACTGCTAGGGACATACTGGCACACCTGCAAGAGTTGTATGGTGAGCAGAGTCGCACAGCTCGTTTTGAAGTGTCCAAGAGGCTCTTCAAACAAAGATGCGCGAAGGGCAGTCTGTCCATGATCACGGTCTGACTATGATCAAGGACCTAGAGGAGCTTGAGAAGCTCGGTATGAATGCACAAGGAATTGCAAGTGGATTTGATCCTACAGTCACTTCCTGATTCATTTGGTCAGTTTATAGTAAACTACCACATGAATAAGATTGAATGCACTAAGACTGAACTGATAAATGTTGGTAACTGCTGAGGGAGCCTTGAAAGGTTCAAGGGGCAATGTCCTTGCTGCTGAGTTGACTTCTGGTTCCAAGAGAAAGTCTACTTGGAAGAAAAAGAAGCCTGCAAGAAGCAGAAGAAAGACAAGAAGCCAAAGAAGGAAGTTCAAAAGAAAAGGCTAATGACAAAGGAAAATGTTTCCACTGCAATGTCGACGGCCACTGGAAGAGAAACTGTCCTTCATACCTCGAGAGCCTGAAGAACAAAAAGGTGACACACCTTCAGAAGGTATAGACTTGCTCATAATTGAAACTAATCTAACGGTTTCTTCTACTTCTAGTTGGGTTATAGATTCTGGTTCTAGTGCTCATTTGCACTACCATGCAGGGTCTAAAGGAAAGTAGAAGGCTGGCGGAAGGTGCGGTAACCCTTCGGGTTGGCAACGGGGCAAAAGTTGCTGCTGTGGCTGTGGGCACCTACCATCTGCGACTACCGTCTGGTTTTAGTTTATTACTTAGAGACTGCTATTATGTACCTGCTGCTAGCAGAAATTTGATTTCTGTTTCATGTCTAGCACAGGAAGGTCATGTTTTTATTTGACAAAGACTGCTGTTCTATTTATTTAGAAATAAAATAGTCGCACGTGGTTTTATGATTGACAGTCTCTATCATTTGCATATGGATGTATCTGTGAATGTTACTGAGCAAGAAGTGAGTGCCAAAGGATCCAAAAGATCCAGGATGAGATAAACCAAAAATATTTGTGGCACCTCAGGCTTGGCCATATTGGAGAGGACAGAATGAACAAAATGGATAAAGATGGGCTTCTCGGCTCATTGACTTCCGAGTCATATCCAGTTTGCGAGTCCTGTCTTCAAGGAAAAATGGCTAGATTGCCCTTTGTAGGACATGGGGAGAGGACCACTGAAATACTTACCCTAGTACATACAGATGTATGTGGCCCATTCGATGTGCTAGCCAGGGGACGTTATTCTACTTCATTACCTTTACCGATGATTATTCACGGTATGGGTATGTGTATCTTATGAGACACAAGTCTGAATCTTTTGAAAAGTTCAAAGAGTTCAAAATGAAGTAGAAAAACAAACTGGAAAACCTCTTAAGGCTCTTCGATCAGATCGAGGAGGAGAATACCTTAGTGGGAATTCCGGGACTATCTCAAGACAATGGCATAGTCTCACAATGGACACCTCCGGGTACACCTCAACTCAACGGGGTGTCAGAGAGGAGGAATCGGACCCTATTGGATATGGTCAGGTCCATGATGAGCTTCACTGATTTACCTATGTTTCTTTGGGGAGATGCCTTACTTACCGCAGTATATTATTAATAGAGTTCCCTCTAAATCCGTTCCTACCACACCGTATGAGATATGGCATGGTAAGAAACCAAGTCTTGGTCATCTCAAGATTTGGGGATGTCCGGCCCACGTCAAGAGACTACAGGCGGACAAGTAGAGGCTAGGACCATAAGTGCTCGTTTTATAGGATATCCTAAAGAGTCATTAGGATACAATTTTTACGTCTCAGAGGATCACAATGTGTTTGTGAGCCGTCATGCCATCTTCTTGGAAAACAGTTTATCCTTGATAGAGGCAGTGGGAGGAAAATTGAGCTTGAAGAGAAAGTCTCTGAAAAGCAACGAGTCATGGATCCTATCGAACCCATTCATACAGAGCCAGTACACGATGTCCCTCAACCACCTCGTAGATCTAGTAGGGTCTCCCATCCTCCCGATAGATACTTAGGTATACTAGAAGAGGATACCGAGGAAATGTTCCTAGTGGGAGATAGGGATCACATACAGGATCCCAAAACCTACAACGAGGCGATATCTGATATCGATTCCGAGAAATGGCTGGAAGCTATGAAGTCAGAGTTAGACTCCATGCATTCCAACCAAGTCTGGACCTTAGTAGATCCACCAGAAGGTATTGTACCTATTGGATGCAAATGGATCTACAAAAGGAAGATAGGTTCGGATGGAAGGTAGAGACCTATAAGGCAAGGCTGTGGCGAAAGGGTATAGTCAGCGCGAAGGCATTGACTATCAGGAGACCTTTTCACCTGTAGCCATGCTAAAATCCATCCGAACATTGCTTGCCATTGCAGCATTTCATGATTATGAAATCTGGCAGATGGATGTGAAAACTGCTTTCCTGAATGGATATCTTGATGAAGATATCTATATGGAACAGCCTTTGGGTTTCACTTCCAGTGATGGAGATCACAAGGTCTGCAAGCTGCAAAGGTCCATCTATGGACTAAAGCAAGCATCTCGGAGTTGGAACACTCGTTTCGATGACGCAATCAAAACGTTTGATTTCATCAAAAACGAAGAGGAACCGTGTGTTTACAAAAAGGTTAGTGGGAGCTGTCGTATTTCTCGTACTGTACGTGACGACATCCTCCTGATAGGGAATGATATTCCCATGCTAACCTCGGTCAAGGTCTGGTTGTCAAAAGAATTCTCCATGAAAGACCTTGGGGAAGCATCCTATATTTTGGGAATAAAGGTCTATAGAGATAGATCTAAAAGGATGCTTGGCCATCACAGAAAATGTACATAGAGGAAGTGCTGAAAGGTTCAGCATGGAAAACTCCAAAGGGGTCTCTTACCCCTAAGGCATGGAATTCATCTCTCCAAGAAGATGTGCCCCAACACATCTGAAGAGATTCAACGCATGAGCAAGATTCCTATGCATCGGCAATAGGAGCCTCATGTATGCCATGCTATGTACACGACCTGATATAGCTCTTGCTGTGAGTGTCACAAGCAGATATCAGTCGAATCCAGGTGAAGAACACTGGACAGCTGTGAAGAATATTCTTAAGTACTTGAGAAGAACTAAAGATTTATTCTTGGTTTTGGAGGATCATCAGAGTTAAAGGTAGAAGGGTACACAGATTCAGACTTCATGACTGATGTCGATGATAGGAAGTCAACATCTGGATATGTGTTCTTGTGCAATGGTGGTACGGTGAATTGGAAGAGTTCTAAACAACCGATCATTGCTGATTCTACTATGGAAGCTGAATACATCGCCGCCTCTGAAGCTGCTAAGGAAGGCTTCTGGTTCAAGAAATTCATTGCGAGTTGGATGTATGTCATCAGATGCCATAACACTCTACTGCGATAATAATGGCGCCATAGCCTTGCTAAGGAGCCAAGGTCTCATCAGAAGTCCAAGCATATAGAGCGGCGCTTCCATCATACGCGACTATGTTGAGAAGAAGTATGTCGAGTGCAGAGAGTAGACTCCGCGGATAACGTGGCAGACCCTTCACTAAGCAGCTAAGTCAGCAAAAGACTGAAGCCCACCTTGAGAAGATGGGCTAAGATATATGACTGATTGGCTTTAGTGCAAGTGGGAGATTGTTAGATGTATGCCCTAGAAGCCAATTTGGCTGACACATTATTCTAGGGACATAATTTTGTACTTGACTTTTTATTATTGAATAAATAAAAGGCATCTTTTTCATTCATATTGTTTATGTGTCTATGAATCGTCCAAGAATTAATAAGATGATGATGCATATTCTCAAGAGTTGAGAATTTGAGCCATGTATCATTGGTGATTAATTTCTAAATGCTCCTGATCATGGATCATCACGAGGACGGTGATCGATCCGATCAGTCAGTCACTTTTCCTTATGGATGGACGAGACTTGAGTCCACAGTGTAGGGACACTGAAGTGATAGTGCAGGTGCTTGTTAGAGAACAAGGGTACTGAGCGTGACCAATACAAGAAGTCACTTGGATGTCTATCCACTCGTCAGTGACTTGCTTGATGTTGCAGTAGTGTGACTGGTCCTTTGACCTGCGGTGCTTCGGCTACTCACAGTGAGGTTATTGTAGTTTGACTGCACACATACATGGTCTCTAGCCATATGGGTCCATGCAGTGTAGATTGGCTGCAGTAAGTTCACTGTAGGAGTAGGGTATGCACCTATAAGGAATCTATCGACCTTGATAGATAAGGAGAGATCCTATGTGATTTATAAGACTGAGTTCGTAAGACCTCGGCCGGGGCAGTATGCACAGTGGAGAAAGAGTTTTCCACTCGAACTTAAGTCGAATAAATCTTGACATATGACAGACGATGGGGTTTGACGAGTTGTCCATGACCTCCGTCCTGTAGGGATCCACGATAGTAGGACTGTATCACATATAACTGCACCTAGAGGTTCATCATTCTATTCTGCTGGGTAGCCACTACATGCTGCTAGGTGTCACTGGTGGATGGTGGGACTCATAGGGATTATCTCGATGATCGATAAACCCTAATGAGTTGAGTTGGAATCGTTCCAACCCATTGAAAGGAGTTTTCAATGATATTGTGATAGAGATCACAATATATCTCACTACCAGTCAGAATAGAACCTATGGGGTCACACACACTAGAAGTATTGACCGATCCGATGGTTGAAAAGTGATTAGGAATCACAAGTAATCAATTCGATTGATAAGTTGAAGAAGGAACAAAGGGAATTAATTAATTGGACTTGAAACAAGACCTACTTCGAGTAGGATTCCTAGAGTCCTAATTGGATTAGGACTGGGAATCCTAGTTGGAGTAGGACTGGGATTCCTACTTGGAATAGGATTCCTACAATCCTAATTAGATTAGGATTTTGAATTCAAAATTGGATTCCTACTTAGTAGGATTCCTAGAAATCCTAATTGGATTAGGACTTCGGATTCAAATAGAGTCCTAATTGGATTAGGACTAAAATTAAATATGTCCTAATTTGGATTAGGGTTTCTTAAGTCACAATTAATTATTAATCTAATGAATCAATAAGACTCCTAATTGGATTAGGATTGAAGAGTTCAATTGAGTCAAAATTGATTTAAGTTCTAATTGGATTAGGACTTACCTAGATTGGATCCAAATTGGTTCACCCTTGGGCTAAGCCTAATTGGATTAGGGCTTGACCACATTAGGGCATCAAACCCTACTTAATGTGGATTAGGGTTTACCAAGAGGAGGGGCGCAAGCCCCTCCCTTTGATCCTTGGTGCGGCATGAAGAGAGGGGGCCGGCGCCCCCTCTTTGGAAACTGTCTAGGGCTCCTAATTGTAGGAGCCCTAGATGGCTATAAAAGGGCAAGGGGCGGCGCCCTAGTGAAGAATCCTCCCTCCTTCAGCCGTGGCCACCCTCTCCCTTCCTTGGTTCAGCCGCCATCAGCAAAGGAAAAGAAGAAGAGGCGTGCACCTCTCCTTCAGACTTCAATGACTGACGTCGATGATAGAAAGTCAACATCTGGATATGTGTTCTTGTGCAATGGTGGTAGGTGAATTGGAAGAGTTCTAAACAACCGATCATTACTGACTCTACTATGGAGCTGAATACATCGCCGCATCTGAAGCTGCTAAGGAAGGCTTCTGGTTCAAGAAATTCATTGCAGAATTAGACGTGATGACATCAGATGCCATAACACTCTACTGCGATAATAATGGTGCCATAGCTCTAGCTAAGAGCCAAGTCTCATCAAAAGTCCAAGCACATAGAGCGGCGCTTCCACCTCATACGCGACTATGTTGAGAAGAAGTATGTCGAAGTGCAGAGAGTAGACTCCGCGACAACGTGGACAGACCCATTCATAAGCAGCTAAGTCAACAGAAGACTGAAGCCCACCTGAGAAGATGGGACTAAGATATATGACTGATTTGGCTTAGTGCAAGTGGA